>NW_009648965.1:274214-275003 GCF_000708025.1 Charadrius vociferus | reverse complement strand
CAGGCAGCGAGCCCCTCTCTCCCCAGAAGCTGCTGAGCTTGTATTGTATAAAACGGTACCAGGGCTGCTGCCTGCATCCGCTTGCGTTGAGCTGCGTCTTCTCCTGCTGCTGGGGGAAGCCGGTGTTGGGTCTCACTGTCCTGTTAGCCCATCGTTGGGGGGTGGGGTGGGGAATGAAGGCAGGTTGGGGCTCTGCTGCTTGAGCCTGGGAGGAGAAAGCAGCTCCCTTGTCTCCTGCGTGGGGAGGGAGCTCAGCACTGGCTGTGCAAGCACAGGGTGGGCAGCAGCGAGACCCCGGCTCCCTGGCCAGGCCCAGCTGCATCTCCGACTGACCCAAAATGTATTGTTCTAATGCACTGTAGAAATGTATGTAATGTATTTAAATCATACAACTGTCTGAATAACAGAGCTGCCATTCAGCCGGCCGTCTCTGTGTCTCCGCAGCACCCTAAAGCAGGTTGGGGCTATTCCCCTTGCACTGGTTCCAGTACAACAGCTCGGACCAAGGTCCTGCTGCCCTGGGGGAATGCCAGGGGTGGGCAGCACACAGCCAGAGCCGCACACAGCCACCGCCGTCCACCTTTTATTAACGATTGCACCCAGTCCTGTACATTTAGTGTCCTCAGAGAGCCCAGCTATCCTGGCACCCGCTGTCCAGCAGCCCTGCTCCTTCATGGCCTGGCTACGTGGACCCCGAGGGCGCCTCGGCCCTGTGTCTGCTCTCCGGCTCCTTCTCCGTGATCCTGCGGGAAAGAGGCCTGTGTTAGCTACGCGGCCCGGCCATGCTTC
>NW_009648965.1:269153-272778 GCF_000708025.1 Charadrius vociferus | reverse complement strand
CCGCTGGGGCTGCTGCGCCTGGGGCAGCTGGCGCTGGGCGCTGCCTTCTGGGTGACGGTGGCGGCTCACAAGTACGAGGGGGCGGCCCACTTCGCCCTCTTCGCCGCCGTCCTGGTCTGGCTCCTCACCCTGGCTCTCTTCGGGCTGAGCCTGCTGGGGCGCTGGGCACTGGTGCCCTGGCTGGGCTCTCGCTGGCTCCTCACCAACCTGGTGCATGACCTGGGGCTGGGCGTGGGCCTCTACGCGGCCGCCACCGGCATCATGGGCCACAAAGCCCAGCAGAAAAGCTATTGCAACCTGCCGGGCTACAGCCAGCACTGCCTCTACGGTGCCTACCTGAGTGCCTCTGTCTGCGGGGGCATCGCCGCCTGCCTGTACCTCTTCTCTGGGCTCTACTGCCTGTCACGGCGTTGCCGGGACCAGCGCGATATCATCTGAGACCCTGCGGCACTCGACTCCCCTTTTCCTCGCCCGCAGATGGAGCGTAGCACCCCTTCAGGACGAAGTGACCCTGCCGCCCCATCCCCTCCTGGCTGACTGCACCACGCTTCCTCCGGAGACTCCTGCGCAGACGGATGGACAGATAGAGGCCTTCTCTGAGCACAGCTTTCCCTGCATCCCACCGAGACAGAGTGGACACCCAGTGGCTGTACAGGCTCCTCTCTCGCCCCTGGACAGACGTAGGCTCTTGCAAATGGAAGGACCCAATCGGAGAGCCCCTAAGAGGGACGCCAATTTCTGGGAGCCCCCCCAGGGCTCCTGCCCAACTCCCTCACCCCGGGCCTTGCAGATGCTGTGTGCTCAGGTGGGTGCTGACCTGTCCCCTGGGTGGAGGGGGACTGGCTTGGGGTAGCGGAGCTGGGGGCAGTGGTACACAGTGGCGTTGGGTGGGCATAACCCCCCCCGACCCGCTGGCAGCCCCCTCCTGCCATCCCCAGCTGTGCGGCGCCTCCGCAGTTCCATAACGGAGGCTCTGATCTCGGCTTCCCCAGCCCGGGCCCCTCCTCCTGTCTGGCCTGAACACGTCCGCCGTCTTGCCGGAGCCCTGCGGGGTTCAACCCCTCCCTGCCCTGCGCTCTGGGGGTGTGGAGACCCCCCGGTCCTGCAGCAGCTGCTGGGGACAGCCTGACCTGGCATCACTCCGGCCCCCCGGACACACTGTCCCACTTTGGGGCTGAGGCTGTGCAGGGCTGCGGGGCGAGGGGAAGGGCGAGTGGTGCCATAGCCTGGTCCTGTGGCCCTGGGCTGGGGGTAAATTCTTCTGTCGTACTGGTCCGGGAGGGAGCTGGGCACTGGGAGGGAGCAGAGCCGAACACCGGGTTGTTCTCTCCCCCTCTTCCCCTGCAGCAAGGTTCGTGGCTCTGAGCCACCAAGAGCCACCCAGCCTGCCCCAGGGCCTGGCTGCTCTGGCAGGGACAGGCATGGCCTTGCCGGCAGCGCTGAAGACTAGCCCATGTAGCCCTGCCTGACCCTGCGGCACTTGGTTTATCATCCCGGAAAACTCTCGTCTCGGGACTTTCCAGCTCCATCTTGGGGCGCTGCGCTGCCAGAGACCATGGTGAGGCGGAGGAGAAGGGTGAACGTGGCAGCATGGTGGTGCTGGTCTGCCGCTGGCACCATGGCCCCAGGGGAGCTGAGGCCAGGCATTGCGGGGACACTGCCCGTCTCGGAGAACAGGAGAAGAGGACACTGGCAGCAGAGCCAGCACGGCCCTGGATCAGCCTTCACAGCCTGCTGGGTGCCAAGCCCTGAGGAGGCCATGCAGGGACAACTGGAGCAACGGGCAGCCAGAAACTGGGAATTTTTGGAGGACCACCACACCGGTGCTGCTCTGTCATAAGCTCTCCTCGCCCTGCCTGGGGGCAGGTCCTCTCCATCACTCCCGGTGTGAGGGAGGGTCTGCCCCAGTCTCCATGTTGGCTCGGATCAGCGGGAAGGGTGTCCCCAGCAGCTGGCCTTGAGCTCTGGCTGTCACCTGAGGTTTCCTGGTGCCTTTTTTTGGCGTAGAGAGCAGCAGCCATGATCCCCCTGGGGCAGAGAAGGGCACAGGGCTGGCACTGAGTCACGACTTCCATCATGAAGTGTTGTCCCAGCTGATGCCCTCTTGTGTTTGGGGGGCCCCTGCCAGCCCCCAGGCCATCTACCCCTTCCCTGGGCAGGACATGCTGTCCGTACCCCACATCAGGGCTGGTCCCTGACACTGCCTGCCCCCGCCTGCTCTGGTGCAGCCCCTGGCCCAGGTTGCCCCAGACGCTCAGCGGGGCTTCTGCCACCACAAGTGCCTTTCCCCGGCTTCCCACAGCCCTGCCTGTTGCGCCGGCTCTGTCCTTCACCAGCCCCCTCTCCGGTGCCTATGGATTCACCTTCCAAATAAAGCAATATTGGCGCTCACTGGGTGTCTGGGGCTTTGTGCTGGGGCTGGGAGCAGCTGGGGACAGGGTCTGAGCTGAGATGACACCCATCTCTGTTGCCCTGTGCCCTGGGGCCTCCCTGCCTGGAGCCTCTGGCTGCGGTCACAGCACCCTGGTGTGCTCTGGGGTCACGGGCAGGCTCCCCAGTGCTGAGCCACTGCTCCTGGTAGAGAGGCTTAAACCTCTGCCTGCCCTCAGGGACAAGGGCTGTCCCTGGCCCTGCTGTCCCCTCCAGAGACAGGGCACAGCCGGGTGCTCGCGTGGGTGCTGGGTACAGGCACCTCCCATGGCCCAGCAGTGCAGAGGGAGCCAAGTCCCTGGGGCTGTGTGGCCACAGGGACGAGATGGGGACAGGATGGAGCTGCATTCCTATGAACGTCATCATTCCCGTGCTGAAAGGGCTCTCTGTCCCAGGGCCAGGGCACTAGTGGGCAGTTGTGCCCGTGCTGCTGGCCTCCTGGAGAGCCAGGGGCAGGCAGGGAGCAGCCGGCATCTTCCGGGGTGCCTTCAGCCCTGGGGTGCATTCTCCAGACAAGGATCAGTCTTGGAGGTCTACCCACAGCCTGGCTGTCACCAGCCCCCCCAGCCCTCTGCCCATGGGACGTGTGCCCCGCTTGCCAGAGGCTCTGGGCAGTCAGCAGCAGTGTTGAGCCCTGTGCTGCCCTCATAGCCCAAGAGCCACAATAGGGTTAACAAAGTTGCATGAAGTATTATGGGATGGGACCCCCTGGCTTTTGGCATCCCCAGAGTGCCAGCAGCCCTGCCTTACTGCAAGCGCTTGGTGGGACAGCCTGCCATGCCCGAGGTGGAGGGAGTGGGACCGCAGGCTGCTGGGCTGGGCTGCTCACAGGCCTGGGTGGAATGCCCTGCTCCCTCCCAGAGACCCCCCGTGTGGGGCTGGTGTCTTGGTGGGGAGAGGTGCCCCAGCAACGGAGCCCATGGGGACAAACCCACAGTGCCCCAGTACGGCCATGCTGAGACCCAGTCTGGGACTGAGCCCTGGATTAGGATTAGAGCCAGATCAGGACTGGCCCCCGACTGAGACTGAGCCCTGGATCAGGGTCAGACCGGGATCTGTGCGCAGCCCTGGACTGGAACCGGCCCCAGACTGGGACTGAGCCCGGGACCGGCCCAGACCCGGATCGGGACGGGGCCAGGAGCTAGATCAGCCCCAGGTCAGGGCCGAGCCCCGTATCTAAACCGGACCCACCATG
>NW_009648965.1:261445-268572 GCF_000708025.1 Charadrius vociferus | reverse complement strand
GTCCCTCCCCCTCCCTCCCCTCCGCAGGTGGCAGCGGCCCGTGTGCTCCCTCCTCGTCTGCCTCAGCCTCAACTTCCTCCTGCTCACCCTCGGCCAAGGTGCGTGTAGGGGAAGGGGGGACAGGGCCAGTCCCGTCCCCGGACCCCCCGGGCTGACGCTGTCCCTCTTCTTCCAGCCGCCTGGTACTCGGTGCTGGCCCTGTTGGTCGTGGTGCCAGCCCTGCTGGGCTATCTGCAGGAGACGTGCCGTGCCCGGCCCTCAGAGCAGGAGCTGGTGCGCAGGAGGTACCACAGTGTCCGGCGGGAGGACCTGCGCAGGGTACAGCTCTCGCGGCAGGAGGCCATCACCCAGGTCAAGAGCTTGTGAGTTTCTGCAGCCCTCCTGGTTGTGAGGCTCCTGGGGCTTCTGCAGCCGGGAGGGCTTCTCTGTGGCTGTGGAGGGCCTGGGTTTGTGACAGCCTGGCTGCTGTAAAACGTAGGAGTGGGGGGGGGACCCAGGGTGTGTGTTTGTGGGGCCTTTTTGTGACTGTGAGGTCTCATTCACAGCCTTATCCAGCTGGAGGGGTTCCTGAACAGGATGTGCTGCAGCTGCGAAGCAGTGTACCGTGTATTGTACTGGGAGAACCCCACTGTCTCTTCCCAGTGAGTAGTACCGGGTCGGGTATCCTGCGGTGGGCTCAGCAGGGAGAGGGGCCAGTATGCGGAGCTGGGTTTCATGTGTTTAATACTCGGAGAGAGCAGGTGGAAGACCAGGCAAAGGAATGGGCTTGTGCTTGTAGCCTGAGTTGCTCTGTCTTGATTGCTGTGTCCTGCTGCTCCCTCCTAGGTTTTATGGGGCATTGCTGGGCTCTGTCTGTGTCCTTTACCTGCTGCCCCTCTGCTGGGTCTTGGCCATCCTCAACAGCACCCTCTTCCTGGGAAACACCCAGTTCTACCAAGGTAAGAGGCCTCCCTGGAAGTGACTTGTGTGGGATGTGTTGGGGAAAGGCTCTCTGGAGCCAGGGATCCTGCCCTGGACCTCTCCCAGTACCCTTATGTGAGCCCTGTGACCTGTGTCAGGCTGTGCTGTGGGACCTGACACCCCCCAGAGGGCAACAATGTCCTGGGGATGGTGTTCAGCAGCCCACGTTGGGTGGTGGGGCTCAGATATGAGAGGTGAGGTGCTCTCCTGATGTGTTTCCTGGCCTGGGTACTGTTTCCTGCTCTCCTCTGTGCTGTGGCAAACTGGGACCTGGCAATGCATGAGCATTTCCACCCTGCTCGCTCCCTGACCCTGCTCTGCAGGACTTGAAGTACTCTTGGTGCCTGTGGCAATGTATGACGCAGACTTGAAAACGTGCTGTTAGAGGGGAGAAGAGCTGGAGGCGCTCTCTGTTCTGTCACACATGCTGGAGGAGAGTTGGATGAGGTCTGTGTGGCTAAGCTATGACTAAGGCCCCTGCTGTTCCCTATCCTGAGCTGGGGCAGGTGGTGGGGGGTTCTTTGCTGCCCTAACTTTGATGTGTGAGCAGAGGAGGGCTCAAGGTACCTGACGGATGAAGATTGAATGTGCCAATGTCCCACCTTGAGTCTTGGAGTTAGGCTCTTGCAGCCAGCTTTTGTGTGGTGGGGCTGGGAGAAGGGAAGCACCACCCTGCTCCATCTGCGTTCCCCTCTTATCAGTGATAACGGAGCTCAAGGCCTCAGTCGAGCAGTGTGTGGGCAACAAACCCCTCGAGAGCACTCCAGAGCCTGTTGAACCTCTGCCAGCTGCTGCCCCTCCAGATCGGACCCCAACACCCACCAGCACAGAGGTGAGAGAGGGGCAGGGCTGGCAGTTGTGGGGTGGGAGCTGCAGTGTCAGCCCTTTAGTCTGACTGTGCCCGTGTCCCTCTACCCACAAGCTTCTTCCAGCTGCAGGCTTTGCTGGAAGCCCCTCTGGAGTTCCTGGGAATTTTCCTGCTGCGCTGCGGGCTTGGCTCAGTCCTTTTTTTGTCGTGTATGGACTCTGCCTGGGGAGGCAGGGGCTCACCCCACTTTCTGAGACTTGAGTTTTCTCAGGGAGCTGTCGGCAGGCTGGTCCTTTGTCCTGGAACCTGCCACAGAAGTGTGCCCCCCCCTACTTTGGACAAGGGTGGGGGTACAGCAGGACTAGCTTGGTGCATCTCTTGCAGGACCTTACCCCTGGCAGTGTGGAGGAGGCAGAGGAGGCAGAGCCTGACGAAGAGTTCAAAGATGCTATTGAGGTGTGAGGCCGGTGGGGGTGGGCTGTGCGTGCAGGGCAGCTGAGGTGGGAAGGGGCGAGGGCCTTGGCGGGCAAGCTGGACATTCGGGGAGGATGGGTGTGGGGTTGAGTGTCTCTGACTCCATCTGTACTGCCTCTCCTCTCTGTCCTATGCTGCGGGAGAAGGAGAACCAGCTGCTGGTCATGGTGAGTGCTGCTATGCCAAGGTGTGCAAGAGGGGTATTTCTTCCCAGCTAGAGCTGGCAACTTTTGCCTGGTTTGCCGGTGGCTTGTGGTGATGCCAGGTGGAGCATCCTGCTTGTTGGGTGCCCATCTGTGGGGTGGGCTGCCCTGCAGCCCCTGAGCATGCTCCCAGCCACCCCTCTGTGCTGAGCTGGCTCTGTTCTCTGCAGGAGGATGACGAGAGCTCTCAGTGCTCAGCAGATTTTGACCTCAGTCTCCCGGACAATGGTTTTATGAGCAAAAATGAGGTCATCCGCAGCAAGGTGTCACGTCTGACTGAGCGCCTGCGCAAGCGCTACCCCAGCAACAACTTTGGTAAGGCTGGGAGTGGGTGCTGCCTGGGGGAGCTCAGCAGAGCAGGGTCTGTGCTGCTCCCAGTGGTGACCACTGAACTGGGAGTGGAGAGAGTGGTGTTGTGCTTGCTAGGGCTGTGCTGACACCTCCAGTGACCTCCCTCCTCCATGGGGAGGATGTTCCCAGCTGTCTTGTGAAGGGCAGGGATGAGAAGGTGCAGCAGTGTGGTCTCTGAGCTGAGGCATCAGGCACGGGTGCTGCTGTGCCTCTCGCGGTCCCAGGCAGCAGAGCCCTGCCTGACCTCTGCTCTCTTTCTTCCAGGGAGCTGCACGGGCTGTGCAGCCACCTTCTCTGTGCTCAAGAAGAGGGTGAGTCTTTGGCTTCTGCCCCAGCTTGCTGCCTGCACCTGGGGCAGAGGTGTTGTGCATGTCTAGCTTGCCCTAGCTTTCTCCGGCAGCTCGAGTGGCTGGCCTCAGTCACAGCCCGGCAGCAGATGACCTCAGCTAAGTGCTGGGTGTTGTCACATGCCTAATGGTGCCAGGGATCCCTCATGCTTTTGTGCCTTTTGCTCTTTGGGAAGCTGGCTCAGGCCAAACCCGTGTGTGCTGGTGTACAAGGCACCTGCTCTGGGCCCTGGTTTAGCTCATTTCTTACGGCCCAAGAGCTTTCTGGTGAAGCAGAGCTTGGGTCTGCTTGTGGGAACTAGGGGAGCAAAGGCCACCACTGTTGTCTGAGCCCCTGCGCCCGATGCTTTGTGTGCAGTTCCCTGGGCAGTTCTGGGAGGGACGTCTCTTTTGCCCCCTCCAGACTTGCATTGCTGTCTTCCTGCTGCCTCCTGTTATCCAGACTCGCAGCCTTCTCTCCTTCCTCCTGGGTCAGCCTGATATGTGTCTGGGACTCTGTGGAGCTTACGTCCCTCCAGAGTTACAGCATAGGAAATGATACAGTGTCCTTAAACCTCCTGGAGACTGTGCTCCCAGTACTTTCTTAGGCTGGGCACAGGATTCCTGTGATGTTAGAGCATAATTGTATGCGGATCCAGTGTTGGGGCTGGGCAATTTGTCCAGGTGTCATTGGCAGATGGCCCATCTGCTATGGCTGTGGAGATTCAGGGCTTGAGCCCACTCCCCTTCAGCAGTGAATGCTGTTAGCAGTGCTCTGGCACTGGAGTTTGCTGGGGAGGGCTGGGAGTGTGCCCAGAGTAGTGTCTTACCTCCATCTCTTTCCACAGCGGAGCTGCAGTAACTGTGGGAACAGCTTCTGCTCCAGGTGTTGCTCCTTCAAAGTCCCCAAGGCTGTGATGGGAGCCACTGGTGAGTGCAAAGGTGGAGGAGGGCAGAGTCTCCTGCTCCCACCTGCACTATCTGCTGCAGGTGTTTGCCCCAGCACTGGTGGGGAGGGCCAGCAGGACTTGCCTGGTGCTGCCTGGCTCAGATCAGAGCAGTGATGGGTTTGCAGCTCTTGGAGCAGCTCCATGGCTGGGGTCCCTAGTCCATGGTGGGTGATGTGGTGGGGAAGGGGAGCATCTCTGACACTTGCTTTCCTTTCCAGCCCCGGAAGCTCAGAGGGAGACGGTGTTTGTGTGTGCCCTGTGCAACCAGGTGCTCATCAAGTGACTGAAACCAGCCAGCTCCTGGGTCCTGCACTGCCTGACACCTGGGACAGTGGGTGCCCTGCCCTTGCTCGCTGGGAGCCTGGGCTATTTGGTTCCCAGAGTGGTGTCACCCTGTCAGAGGACGCTTGCGCTCTCTGCTCCTCCTGCCAGCACCAGGCTGGGGGCAGACCAGCCTTCCTTGCCCAACAGCATCCGCCGCATCAGCTGGGTCCCTGCGGCGGAGTGTTGCCCACAGCTGTGCCCCCATTCCTGCAGCTGGGTGCTTTTTGGCACTCGCTGTGCACCCTGCCACGTACTTGCCCAGGCCCTGTGGCCTGGCTCAGTGATGGAGGAGCCATCCTTCCCACTCGTGGTCCTACCTCCACCTCCTGGGTGGGGCAGAACAACCTCAGGGCTCTGTCCCTACCTTTCCCAGCCCTGTGCTAGGTGACTGTATTTTTGGGATCAAGTCAGAGTGCTACTTGCATCCCCAGGAGATGTGGTCTTTGGTCCTGGCTCAGCTGAGACCCTGCTAGTCACTCCTGTGCTCCTGGGCTTCACTGCCTTCAGGTTTAGTCTTTCCCCCCCCCATATTTGGCTGTAGCGCAGAGGAGGTGAGAGGGTGAGTTTGGGTTGGGCTGTGTGGCCAAGTCTCCAGCTGCAGCGTGAGAAGAGGCACGGGTTGGTGCTGCTCTGTGTACTTAGCGACTGCTGCTTTCTAATACAGATTAATATATAAGTGTATATAGAGAATGACCAATAAATCTCTTGCCCTCAGCTGGCTCTTGTCTTGCCCCAGCAAAACCTGTCCCAAGCCCAGGTCACCTTGGCCCCTCTGTGGCCTTGGCCTTGCTGTCCTGCAGGTGATCATGGAGAAATGGTGTGTCTCTGCCACCAGCTCCCATCGCTTACTGGGGTTTCCATCTTCAGTCCTCCTGTGGCCTTGTTTGCCCCCAGCTCAGGGATGCTTGCGGCTGCCCCTCCTTGTCTGTGCCAGGGCTGGATCCTGCTGGGATGGAGCCAGGGAGAAGCTCAGCTCTGGCAGGAGCTGCTGGGCTTCCTCTGTGCCTCCCTGGGGCTGCTCCTTCCCCTGCCCAGGCGGTGGTCCCGGCAGCTGCCTGTGTGTGCACAAGGGTGACCTTTCCCTGTGTGAACAGCAAAGCTCCCAGCTATCCCAGGAATGTGACCCTGGCTGCTGTGCAGCTGGGAACGGCCATGGCCTGGGTCCCTGCCAGCCAGCTGCAGCTCCCCCCGGTCAGGGGGTGTGTGGGGGGGTGCTTTCAAGCTGGCATTGCCCAGTGCCCACTGGGCTGTGGCACCCACCAGGCTGGGAAGGCACTGGAGGTCCGGATCTCACTGCTGATTGTACACCCCACCAGCGTGGGAGCTTGTGTGGGGCAGCCAGAGACCCCTTCTCAGTCATAAACCCCTTCCTCAAGCTGTGCCCTATGGAAATTTGGGGAAAAACTGGTCTTGGCAGTGATGATGAGGGTGTCTGGGTTGTGCTGGGTGTGCTCCAAGGCCAGGGGGTGTGTGGGGGGAGCTGGCATGCAGAGGGCTCAGCCGTTACTGGGGGCAGTGGAGTAGCTGTAACATTGGGGAGGGGGCTGTGTAGCACCCCAAGAGCCGTGGGGTCATGTTTTTGGGTGAGGGTGTACCTGCAGTGGGGTGAGTACTGGTCTGTGAGGGGCTGAGGGGGTTGAGCTGTAGAGCTCAGACAGCTGACGGTGGGAGGCAGAGAGAAGTTACTTGTTTTTCTAGAGAAAACACTTGGAGCGATGAGTGCGATGGCCATGTATGTCTAAACACTCCCTGGAAAGATGCTAATGACGCAAAATACAGAGGGCTACAGATAAACTTGGGCTGTGGGCGATGGGATTTTATTTGCGCACTTTTAAGTTTTGGAGTAAAATGACATAATTGATGATGTTTATTCCTGTGGCAGTGTGCTCAGCAGACTCGCTCTGAACGTACCCTCTAACAATATTTGGTATTTTCCCCCAGTTTTTTTCCATATTGCCCAGGGTGGGGGTAGTGACCGCCTGCCCTGGTGTGATGCTGTGGGCAGGGGCTGGCTGCCCCCTGCCCCTGGCTGGTTGTGGGGCAGGAGCACGTCCTCCTGGCTGGAGCGGGATGCCCCTTTGGGGCTCTGGGAGGTGGGGAGCAGCCGGTGGAGCCGAGGCCATGCCCAAGGTGGGCAGAGGGAGCAGGGGATCACCCTGGCGCAGGGCAGGTGCCTGGTGGCCTCATCAGCCGGGAGGAGGGTGGGCGCAGACATCCTGCAGCCTCAATTCCCCTCTTGTCCTGTGGCGGGGCCAGCGCCGGTGAGAAGCTGCAGAGTCAGAGCAGCCAGGCGCTGGGTAAATATCCCAGCAGCCGCCTTCGTGCCTCCCGCGCCCCGGCGGGACGGGCAGACGCAAGAATGCACTGGGTAAACAGGGCTAGAGTGGGAGCTGGGGTGGGTGGGCTGCCCCTCTCTCCTGCTGGGACTGGGGGAGCCGAGCTGAGGGGCAGCACTCTGCTGCCATCAGAGCAGCCAGGCTGAGGGTCCCGGTGCTGCCTGGGGAGGGGGGGTTCCCCAGGGAACCTTTTGGGGGGGGGTTGGAGGTGGTGGGGTGGGAGGTCTGGCAGCCAGGCAGAGCTGTCTGGGAGCTGCAGACTGGGCTTGTGGGTGGTGCGGAGGTGGGGTGAAGGGATGGAGGCAGGGATCCTGGCCCAGGATCTGCCCCCCGCTATGCTCAGTGCCCAGGCTCCCCACACGCGTTGCCAGCTCCCAGCCTGCAGGGCTGGCCCC
>NW_009648965.1:260050-261311 GCF_000708025.1 Charadrius vociferus | reverse complement strand
CACTGGGAACCCCGTTCCTCAGCTTGGCCAGGCTGCCCAGTCTCAGGCTCTGGGCATCACGCCTGCAGCAGAGCTAAAGCCACAGCTCAGGGTGACCCCGTTCCCTCAGGTCGCCTCACTCGGCGGGCAGGACCAGGTGTCCCCTCCCATCCTTCCTGGGGTCCCTGAGGGAGCCCCAAGGGGCAGTTGCCCATGAACCACAGGGAGCCGGACACAGGCTTCTCCGAGGCGGCATAATTTACTGCGGTGTGGATGGGCAAGGGGTGCCCGGGCTGGGTCTTGGCGGGGGGTGTGTGCAATGAATGCAGCAGGACTGGTATGGGGGGCTTGGAGGTGAGACACCCCCCAGTGAGCCACGTGGGATGGGAAGGGTGGGGGGAGCCCAGGCAGGGGCTGTGCTGCTCTGGGCACTTGGTCTTGAGGGGGACAGGCTGTGGGGACAGCGGGGCAGGAGAGACCTGCTTTGGCTAGGGTGGATCCCGGCGAATGTAGGATAATCCAGGGCTGGGGTGAGGGCATGGGATGCTTTGGTGGGCTGGAGTAGGGATTTGAGGGTCCGAGGCATGTCATCAGGGAGCTGGGCAGGGGACACAGGGGTGCAGGGCAGGGGTCTCGGGTGCAGCCAAGAGGGCCAAGCAGGGATCCTAAGTGCATGACAAGGGTCCCTCAGCAGGTGAGCAGAGGGCTTGGGGGTAGCCAAGGGTCTCTGATGCAGACCAGGGCTCGCAAGCATGCAGAGCAGAGCAAGGGTCCTGGGTGCAGCCTAAGCTCCTGGGTGTGGGCAGGGATGCTATGAGGAGAACAGGGGTCCCAGGGGGGCAGAGCAGGACTCTTAGGATGGGGCAGGGGTCCTGGCTGCGGACCGAGGCTCCCTTGAACGCAATTGGGAATCCTGGGGGTGCAGAGTAGGGTCCTGAGGCACAGTCAAGGGGCTGAGGGGAGCAGAGCTGGGGTCCTGGGGTGCAACCAGGGATGCCAGGGGTGCAGCGTCAGGCCAGTGCAGGAGTCCCAGGGCAGGGTAGGGTAGGGTGGGCAGAGCCCTAGTGCTGCCCAGCCCCATAGAGCAGGGGGTGGTAGAGAGGGCAGGGGTAGGAGAACATGAACTTGACGGCAAACTTCATCTCCTTGTTGTGCTTCTGCCAGGGGTAGACGGCAAGGAGGAGCAGGCGGCTGCCCACCTTGCGCCCCATTATCAGGAAGCTGCCGCTGAGGCTGTCGAGCTGGGGGCAGGGGCAGGCGCCTGCATTCCTCCTGGGCAGGC
>NW_009648965.1:258331-259795 GCF_000708025.1 Charadrius vociferus | reverse complement strand
GGCCCCCAGTGACCCTCCCAAATGTCCCATTCTGCCTATTGCCCCCCCCTGATGTCTTCTCCTGTGGTGCACCCATCTCATGCATGTCCAAGGGAATGGCCTGGGGGGGTGTCCCACGGGGCTGTCCCTGGAAAACCATGCCCTCCAGCCAACCCTCCCCTGGGTTATCAGAGGTGGGGGAGGGCAGCCCCTTGTCCAGGGCAGGGGGACCAGGAAGGGGACCCCAGCACTCACCAAAGTCACTGGAGCACATCTGCTCCATCATGCCGTCCGCCTTGTGCTCCATCTCACACTGGGTGCAGATCTTGGACACTGTGGTGAGAGACCAGCCCCTGTCACAACTCCCTGCTGGTGCCTGTCACCTGGGCCAACTCTGCGGGGATATGCTGGGAGAGCACTGGCAGCCCCCCTGCTCCCTGAGCAGCTGTGCCGGGGTGATGCTGGGGGCACAGAGCACCTCGCTGGCTGGTGTCCCAGCACCCCTCCAGGAGGGATGGGATATGGGGGCAACCCCTGTCCAGCTGCCGATGCTTTGGGGCACAGCAGCAGCTGCAAGGGTGGCCCCAGCCTGAAGGGTGTCACAGCCCTGATCCTGACCCTGGGCTGCCTTCAGGTGATGTCCCCTCCCGTGCCTGAGAAGACAGCCACCCTGTGACAGCAGTGTGAGGCCGATAACCACAAGTGCAGGATGCTCTTTGCTGCTGGGATGGGACCCAGCAGGAGGAGAGGGACACAGCTCTGCCATGGGTCCCCCAGCAGCTCCCACCTCATCCCACGTTCACCCCCAGTGCTGCTCCTGTGGCTGCTCCGCTCTCCCTCTGCGGTCTGTGCAGGCAGCTGGGTGCCTGGGTCCCCTGGGGCCAAGGTGCTTTGCTCCCTGGACAGCAAACGGTGCCCAGCCGCAGCAGCTGACGACACCAGTACTATTCTCACTTGTGCCCTGCTGCAGACAGAGGGTCCTTGGCCACTGCCAGCACCCCATGCCCTGCTTCGAGGGGTGCAGAGATGGGGGTGTGGGGGCTCTGCAGGAGGACCCTGCATGCGGGTCCCCGGCTGCGTGGGGACACACTGCTGGCAGGTGCCCTGCATGCGTCCCCATCCCATTGCAGTGCCCTTCCTGCTTACCTGGTGGTGGGGTCACCTTGCTGTTCCCAAACTGGACGGCGATGCAGAGCTCGTGGTCAGAGGGGAACTTGCCACAGTGCAGCATTTCGGGCCAGGGGAAGCCGTAGGACTCCATGACGGGGGCACAGGAGTCACGCACCACCTCGCAGAGGGAGCGGCAGGGGTAGACGGGCCGGTCGAGGCAGACGGGGGCGAAGAGGGAGCAGAGGAAGAGTTGGGTGTCGGTGTGGCACTGCTTGGCGAGCAGAGGCACCCAGCTGCTGGCCTGCTGCTTGGCCTCGGCCATGGTCTCATGCTCCAGCAGGTTGGGCAGCCGCATGCGCTTGTAGCCCACGTCGC
>NW_009648965.1:254159-257945 GCF_000708025.1 Charadrius vociferus | reverse complement strand
CCCGTCCCGCTGCCCCAGCCCTCCCTCCCGGGGTGGCCGCCTGGGTGTCCCCTGCATGCAGCACCCCCCCCCGGCATCTGGCTCCGTGTGCCCCTGGGGGCGAGGCCCTCTGGCAAGGTTGGCTCACCTGCCCCACGGGGATGTGCTGTGGGAGCAAGGTGCCCCCCATTACCCACCAGCCCCTTTGCCTCCATCCCGCCTGGCACCCCAAATGTGCGCCCTGGCATGGAGCAGGAGACACTGGTCACTACTCTACGCCCCCGCAATGTCTCCTGTGCCACATGGGGTACGTGCCAGGTGCTTGAGGTGCAGGGGATGGAGGAGCAGGACACCCCAGATGCTTCGTGCTGCAGTACTGGGGGGCAGCTGGGGCATCTATGTGCCAGGTGCCACGTGTGATGTCAGTGCCAAGGCAATGTCATGGGCATGGGGTCCTTATTCCTCGTGGATGGCCCTGCCAGCCCACGTTCTGCTGGCCACAGGCATAGCTGTGGTCACACGTCCCAGCAAAGAGCTCGTACCCAGACACAGCCAGTGCCTGGGGCACAGGGAGAGCCGGAACCCGAGCCAGGTGAGGGAGGGCAGTGCTGGGGCCGCATTCCCCCATCCCCTTGGAGATAGGCTGGGCTGGGGGTTGCAAGGCTCAAGACCCCATTAGAAACCCATTTGTCTGCAGGGGTTATCTGGGGCACCCCCTCCCCTTCCCGCAATCGATGCCCCTGCCTGGCCAGCGGGCTCTGCGCTGCCCCCGGCCCCTGCCCGCCGGATAAGGCGGCTCCGTTAATGGGCGACTGAGCAAACAGCCTGGTGCAGGCAGGCGATAGCAGCTGCCCTTTGTCCCGGGCTGGGGGCAGGGACTGTCCCCCCAACCCTGGTGGGATCCATCTGCTTTTGGGCCACTCTGGAAACCTCACCTGCACACCCTGCGCTCACCTGCAGCCCTCCCCATGCCTTCTGTGCCGGGTGCAGCACCCATCACCGCATCGCCCAGGGATGCTCACTGCCGGACTGAGGGTGGGCTGAGCTCATCCCGCCCTGGCCAAGCCCCGGAGATGGCACCATTAATGTGTAACTGCCGGGGAGCACGATAAGATAGAGCGGCGCTTTATCGGGGCTGCCCGGTAGCAGGAGGGAGGGTGCTGGAGGCATCAGGCTGTCACAGGAGGAGTGAGATTGCCTGGAGATAAATGGTGGTAGAAAATAACTAATCTGTGATGGATGGGCTGGGACAGGGCAGCCGGGGAGCTCGGCTAATTGCCATGGGAGCTGGGCTGGGGCTGGCGAGACCTGGGAGCCAGAGCAGGGAGGTGGAGGCAGAGGGAGGCTGCGTGTGCAGGATGGAGCTGCCAGTGTGCGGGACGCCGAGCACACCTTGCCCCACGGGTGTACAGCGTCCCAGGGCTGTCCTTGTAGCACTACCAGCACTGGTGCTGTGCTGCTTCTGGCCACGGACAGATTCCTGGTGCTCAGCCCACCCTGTCCCCCAGCCCGGTCCAGCCCCCAGCACCCACAGTCTCTCCCAGGAAGGTGCTGGGGGTAACAAGCACCCTGCGCCGGCTGGCACCCCACCAGATGAAGGTGAGGGGGATGGTGGGGCAGAGGGGGGGAGTGAGGGGCTCCCTGCCAGCTGGCCTGCCCCCCCCTCCCCCCGTCTGTCACGATGCCTTCATTAGTGCCACTGAGTCACCTCTTGGCAGCGTGGCCATGCTGGGGGGAGCAGGGCTGGCCCCAGGAGAGGGGTGTCCATCCCCTGCTCCCGCCCTGCCAGGTGTCCTGGCAGCCTTGTCCCTGAGCTGAGGCCTTGCCCATACTCTGTGGGGGTGCCTGCTGCACCCCCGTTGCTTCCTTAACCCTTCCCTACCCAAGCTGTGGGGGGGACACAGCCAGGGGAGGTAGAACTGAACTGTACTTTGGGGAAGGGGATGGCCCCAGGGCAGCTTGGAGCTGGCACCCTTCCCTGTGTCCCATCTGCGCAGGCTGCTCCGGTGCCCGCATCCCTGTCCGGCGCCCGCGCAGCCAACTGGGGGACCGCCACTTGTGCCTGTCGCTCCCGGGAGCCGGCTGTGCCCCCGCCTGGGTCACCCGTCACAGCAGCGAGACCGGAAGCGGGGCCATGGGGGCTGCCCCCTCCGCGGTGGGGACCTCGGGGACTGCCAGCCAGGGTGGCACGGTAAGAGGACATCCCCTGGGGGTGTCCCCTCACCACTTTGGGCCTTCCCCATGCACCTGTGCCTGGCTGCAGCGCAGAGCAGATCTGAGCCAGGGGAGCAGGAGACTCCCAGAAAATGAGATGCTGAGCGGGGTCCTGGTCACCTCTTCCTGTCCTCTCCCATCATGTCCTTCCTCCATCTCCCACAGATGGGAGATGGGCAGAGATGTATCCCCTGGGCCTGGGTGGGCTCTTGGGTGGGCTCTCTCCCATCCTCCTGTCCTCCCCATCCTCTCGTCCTCCCTGTCCCAGCCCCATACCAGTCTCCTGGGTCTCCTGGCTCCCCAGCTGCATCAGTGCTGGCCATGGGCTGCACCTGCCGTGGAGCAGGGACCCTCGGGATGGGACAGCACACTGGGGCTGGCCGTGCAGGGACATGCACCCTGGGGTGTCCGGCAGCTCCCGGGAAAGATCACCCTGACGTGGGGGGCAATGCGGGGCTGGCAGCATGGCTCCATGGGGGTGGCCCTGCCTGGGGGTGGCCGAGGCAGGTTGGGACATGGCTGCGGGCACCGTGGGGCCGAGCTGGCCTGGGGGGCGTGGGACCGGCGGGGTGGGCAGCGGGCAGGGGCAGCGGTGGTCGTGCACTTGCCCTGCACCCACACACGCTCCCGCTTGCCCGACAGCCCCAGGAATGCGGCTGGCAGCGCTCCCGGCCCAGCTGCGGGGCCGAGGCCACCCTGGCGCCCTCCCAGTTCCACACCCCCCCCTCCGCAGCTCCTGGCCCGCCAGCCTGCACACAGACCCCCCTGTTCACTGCTGACCCCTCCTGGCCCCGTCCCCCCCCTCTGCGGGGCAGGGAGGGGGCATGTCCTGCATGGGGATGCCTCTGGGGAAGACCTCCTTTGCACAGCACTGTGCTCGGGGACACGGGGACATGGGGACCCTCTCCGCAGTGCTGCTGGCCCCCTGCCCCCTGCTCCCAGCACAGCTCCGTCCCCGTCACGGGGACAATCCTCGCACGGCGATGGCTCCCAGCCCACACCTCTGCCAAAGCTGGACCTTGGAACCTTGCTCCGAAACCACATCGACCTCTGCTTGCCTGTCTGCAGGAGGATGCTCTGTGTGTGCATCCCCACCCTGTACACACCTACAGAGTGTGCTGGGGGGCTGCCCCCACCCTCTGCAGGGGCTCCCAGTGCAACGGGGTCCTGGTATCACCCATTGGGAAGGACACAGCTGGATGCGGCGGTGCTGTGGAGGGTTGCCCATCCTCTGGGTGCCCATCCTCAGGGTGCCTGGGCTGTAGGGCTGGTGGACCCCAGGTCGGGGTATTCCCCATGTCCTGCATGAAGGGGCAGGCTGGGGCATTTGGAGCTGTTTTCCAGTGGCTTCAAGTGTGGGGGATGTGCCCCCACTACCACCCCCATCCTGGTGCACACACCTGGCGTCTCCCAGGAAAGGTTATCAGCTCATCATCCTGCCCCGCTGTCTCTGCGCACCTCCCAAATGTCACCGTTGTCCTCGCTGGGGTGTGAGCTCATTGCTCCCGCTGCCGTTAATGAAAGTCCCCCCGCCCAGCGCCGTGTGGAGCAGCTGCCAGGGCCTGGCCCTGCCGTGGCCCTTTTGAAGGCGAG
>NW_009648965.1:251900-253744 GCF_000708025.1 Charadrius vociferus | reverse complement strand
GCAGCTTTGGCAGCAGACGTGTGAGCAGTGGCCGCCCCCGCTGCCAGGCAGCCTAAAAATAGCCCCTCAGGGCTCAGCAGATGGAGTAGAAGGGCCAGAGCCCTTTTGCTGCAGGCACCCTTCCCCCCCCCGCCACAGTGCCGGGGGGCAGCAGGGTCATGCAGCACTTTGGGGCTGCCTGGAGCCCCGCTGCTCCTCCTCCTACTGCCTGGGATCCCATCAGCTATGCCAGCCCCCCTCCACCTCTGCCCTGCCCTGCTGGGAGCCATGGCGTGGCGTGGCACAGCGTGGCATGGCGTGGCATGACATGGCATGACATGGCATGGTGTGGCATGTCAGCAGCCTGTCCCCTCTGCATGGAAACCAGCAGGATCTGTCCCTGCTCTGGTTAAAACTGGAAAGCCCGTGATGGTGCATCCTGCTTGGGGGAGCTGGCAGGCCCCAGTGGGCTCCAGAGATGCTGAGGGCACCACAGGGAGGTCCAGGGGCTGCACAGGGATGGGGAGCACTGTGGGGTCCAGGCTGCTCCTGCCCTTCCTGCCACTGGGCAAGGCTTGCTCTTGGGTTGTATGGCTGGCAGAAGGTGGCTCCCCATGATGGGGTGAAGATGTCCCACCAACGGACAGTCCTTGACACATGTCCTTGTCCTGTAGACAGCAGGTCCGTGGCAACTGGACCTCAGGACCAAGGGTCCAGCACCTTGGCTGGGTTGGTGCAGCCAGAGAAAGGACATCCCTGGGGCAGCACCGCAGGGTGCAGGCAGATGGGGGGAAGCTGGGGCGACACAGACACCCCCCCCCCGGGCTGCTCTCGGCCACTCACCGCAGCGTGGGAGAGCCAACTTCATCTCCTGGCAAGCGCAGCATTGCCATGACAACTGGCAGGGTGCGGGCAGGCGAGCCCTGACGTGGCGGTGACAGCAGCACGGGAAGGAGCCGGGGCTCAGGGCCTGGTATTGGGGGCATCTGGGGACATGCTTGGGTGTGTGAGCGCGTACACATGCGTGCCTGGGGGTGCACGGGGGTGCAGGCAGATGTGCACATGCTCAAATGCCTGTGTCTGTCTATATGTGTGTGTGTGTGTGTGTGTGTGCGTACATGGCAAAGCATCCCTCACATACACAGGGGAGGCCTTTGGCTCTGTGGCACTGGGTGTACCCCGCTGTTCTGAGGTGTGGGCTGGCAGGGCTCCTCTGGACCCCAGGAGCAGCTGGTTTCCCCCCAGAAGCTATGGGATCTGTAGCTTTGTGTTCAGGGGGGAGATGTGCCCTCTGACTCAGGTCCCTGCCTGCATGTATCCCTTGGTCCCAAACTCTGCCACACTCCAGCATGCTGGGGCTGCCCACCAGCCACCCCGTGCCCTGGGCCAGTGCTCAGGGCAGGGAGTGGGAGTCTCCTGAAGGAGACAGCATCCCTGTTGCTTTTTTTCCGAGCCCCTGTGCCGCAGGCAGCCGGCCGTGCTGTGTTAGCAGCCTGAGCAGACACGCTGGCAGGGCCCTGCGCTGCCTTCAGCATCGCCCAGGTGTTGAGGGAAGGGCTGGCTGCTCTCCTGCCTGACCAGGGCCCTGTGCCCAGCCACCCCCATCCCTCCCCCCTCCCCCCGGTCCCAGCTGTGAGCACCCACTCCTTGGCCTCCCGGGAGAGCCTCTGTTCCCCGCCCCCCCGGGCCCGTTTGGCATTTCTCAGGCTCTAATTGAGCTGTCAATGAGCAGAGATAACAGGGAATTCGTTAGCTCTCCTCTTTGATGTCCGCCCGCGCTGGATCGCAGCACCCGCTCCAGCCAGCTGCAAATCCTTCGCAAACAAACACCTTCAGAGGAGGCCTCTCGACACGGCAGGCTGCCA
>NW_009648965.1:249224-250822 GCF_000708025.1 Charadrius vociferus | reverse complement strand
GCCTGCCGGCAGCCCCCTGCTCTGCTTGCTTCCCTCCTCCTCGCCTGGGAGCTGCTGGGGTGGCTGCGTGCTGGGGTGCTGCTGGGGACAGAGGGCTGTTCCCTCCTTGGGCTCTGGCCCACTGGGGACACACACACGAGTGTGTAGCATGGGCCAGGTAGCAGTTTGGGACAGGGAGCACATGCTCGCCCACACTCCGAGTGGCGGGCTGCGGGGATATCCTCCCCATGCCATCCCCCCCTCCCCCCTGGCCTCGCACCTCCTGCACCAAGCTGTGCTCAGGGCATGACACAGCCCCCGCCGGGGGCTCCCTGCCTCGGGGTGTGCGAGCCTGCAGCCCCCATACGCCGATCACTGGGGGAATGGCATTGCTCCTGGGATCTCCAGACCTCATCAGAGATACCCGTCACCCCCCTGCTGCGGCCCCCAGCTCACCTCCCTGCTCCCCAGGTACACAGCCTGCAGGAGCTGCGGCGTAGTGCATCCCTGGCCACCAAGGTCTTCGTGCAGCGGGATTACAGCGAAGGGACCACGTGCCAGTTCCAGACAAAGTTCCCTGCCGAGCTGGAGAGCCGGGTAGGGAGCCTGGCAGGCCAACAGGGCGGGAGGTGCCCTATGTCAGTGCCCTGTTGGGTGTCTGGTGGGGAGAAGGGTCTGAAGTCATGGGGTTCCCATAGGGTATTGTATGGCCCTGGGCCAGTTGATGCTGCTGGGTGCATGCCATCACGGGCACCTTGCCCGGTATGCAAGGGCTTGAGTGCTCCTGGGGTCCATGGAGCTCTGGTGCAGGGCTGCAGACTCAGCAGGTCTTGGCATGGGTGGGCGGTGGGAAGGGGCCAGGGATCTGAGGCGCCGAGCTGGGCTGGGAGGAGAGGGTTAAGTGCTCCCCAATTCCCTCTGGGGATGGTGACAGGGCAGTGTAGGGGGTGACCCTCTGGCCAGACTCCTTTTCACCCTGGTTTCTGCTCTAGATCGAGCGGCAGCTCTTTGAGGAAACCGTGAAAACCCTTAATGGCTTCTACGCCGAGGCAGAGAAGATCGGGGGCAGCTCATACCTGGAGGGGTGCTTGGCCTGCGCCACTGCCTATTTCATCTTCCTCTGCATGGAGACGCACTACGAGAAGGTGCTGAGCCCCAGGGAGGGCTCGGGGGTGGGCATGGCTTCAGACCTGGCGGTGGGCACAGGGATGGCACAGAGAGGAGGGGGGCTGGAGGCCAGGGCAGGGATCAGGGCTGGCAGGAGGGGCACAGCAGGGCTGGAAGGCCCTCAGTGTCCCTCCATGTGATGGCAGGTTCTGAAGAAGATCTCCAAGTATATCCAGGAGCAGAACGAGAAGATCTATGCGCCGCGGGGGCTGCTGCTCACCGACCCCCTGGAGCGTGGCATGAGGGTCGTATCCTCTGGGCAGCGGGGTGCAGGGGGAATGACAAGGGTGAGGGGTGGGGGGACACTGGGAGTGGGTTTTAGGCAATTAGATTTGTGGCTGGCACATCCCACTGATGATCCTTATCAGGGCCCAGATTGAGATCTCCATCTACGAGGACCGGTGCAGCAGTGGCAGCTCCAGCAGCGGCAGCTCCAGCAGCAGCAGCGGTGG
>NW_009648965.1:247948-248824 GCF_000708025.1 Charadrius vociferus | reverse complement strand
CGAGCCAAACCGGTGCCAAGGGGGTCCTGCAGCCTTCTGGGGCACTCTGCGCTGCTGCCCCCAATCCCAAGCGAAGGAGCTTGCCCTGCTGTGGGCATACATCAGGGAGCAGCCGGACTGGCAAAGTCCCAGGCAGTGCTAAAGGAGGGGACACACTTATCCCCATGCCCACGGGCACTGCCAGCCCTTGCTGCACCCCCTCCCTGGGGCGTCCCGCTGTTGGTGCTGCAGGGTGGGCTCAGCCGCCACGTGCTGACAGCCCAGAGAGCCTGGCAGAGCCCCGGTGCTGCCTCATCTGCATGATGGTGCCATGCATCCATCCCAGCCTTGCCCCATGCGCTGCTCCTCAGCCCTGGCCAGGTCCCCTCACCCATATGACGGTGGCATCCTCGCCAGCAGCATCCTTCAGCGCTGCCCACGACACTGGGCACTTGCATCTGCTCCCTGCATGGCCCAGTGCCATCCCCAGCCGGACCCATAAAGCTCCCTGGCCCCCAGCCCCGTGCCCAGGGCAGAGAGGCACAGTGCTGGCCAGGTTCTTGCCCTTGTGCTGCGTGCCCTGGGCTGGTGCACGTCCCCACATGGTGGAGGCTGAGCTGTGGCATGGGTGAGCCAAGCTCCCTGCCCAGTGCCGTCAGAGCCTGCCCGCAGCCCCCTGCCTGCTCTGGCCCACGACCTGCCCCCATGCAGGGAGCAGCTCCACCAGGACCCTTCCTCTCCCACCACTAAGATGTCCCCCTCCCCACCATGTCCTGCATGCATCTGCCACCAGCACCCCAATTCTCAGCCTGGCCTGTGCTGGGAACTCCGAGGGGCACCTGGGCCCAGCTGCAAGATGTGGGGGTTCATGGGCCAGGGGCAGATGGGGCCGGGGGG
>NW_009648965.1:246853-247493 GCF_000708025.1 Charadrius vociferus | reverse complement strand
GCAGCCGGGGAGAAGCCGTGGCGGCAGTGGCAATGGAAGGAGCCGTGGCTGTTGTGGCAGATGTGGTCGCAGGGGCCGGGCTGTGCCTGGCACTCGTCTATGTCTGGAAAAGAATGGGAGAGGGTCAGAGCTGCGCAAAGAGCACGGTGCTCATCTGGCACGGGCAGGGGAGGGGGTGGAGGGGACATGGGGCAGGGCGGGGGCAGCTTGTGAAGCTGGGAGATGAAGGCATCTCCAATGCCTGCACGCATGCAGCTGTGGTCCTGCCACTGCTTGTCCCCAAGGCTGGCAGGTAGCAGACACCTCCTCACTCCATCAACTTCTTCGCAGCCACAGTCCATCCATCCTGCCCCCCGTGTTTTGGGTTGGTGAGCACAGCAGGGCACCCCAGGAAACAGCATCCCTGCGCCCAGGGCAGCACGGCTGCACCGGGCAGTGGCCAGCAAGTGAGTGCCACGGGCTGCTGGGCCCGCTGCCTGCAGGTACTCACCCAGGCACTGGCTGGCAGCGGGATCAAGGGGGCGGAAGCCCGGGCGGCAGTGGCAGGCGTGTGCCCCGGGGGTGTTGGTGCAGAGCTGGCTGCAGTTGTGCAAGCCCTGGGCACACTCGTCGATGTCTGGGGGGGGAGAAGAGAGCGGCA
>NW_009648965.1:245683-246827 GCF_000708025.1 Charadrius vociferus | reverse complement strand
CCCGCGGCCGGGGCGCTGCCTGCTGCAGCTCATCCTCTCCGGTGCTGCACATCTGGCCGTGCTGCTAGGGCTGGGATCAGGGATGGGCACGGGCAGAGCTGCACGGGGCCACTGTGCACCCTCCAGCTAGCTTCTGGCCCCGGGGTATGGAGAGCTGGGGGGGATGCTGAGGCTGCTCCCCACCCTGCAGCCCCTTCCCCGTGCAGCCCCAGGGCAGGGTTGGCAGAAGCACGGGCACAGCCCTGCCCCATACAGCTCAGCAGGCTGGGCTAATAGACAGGATATAGTTTATTGGGGGGGTTCTCTGGGAGAGGGGCTGGAAGACTGAGCAGGGTCCGACTCCAAACAGTGGGGTCAATACATTAAAAAACAGACCAGGAGGGGCCCTCCGCCCCCCTCCACCCCCCCCAGGGCCCCGGGGGAAACCTCCTCTGCCGGGGCTGGGGAAGGGGGGTCCCCGTCACCGAGGAGGGGGCAGGCGAAGCACACACGTCGCGGGCCAAACCAGCAGGCACATGGTACGGTATCGAGGCGACGGAGCAAGCGACCGGGTGGGGAGGGTGCCAGCGAAGGGGCGCTGCCCCGGGACTGCTTTCCCAGACAGGGTGCAAGAGGACGAGCCCCCCGCAGCCGGACAGCCAGGCTCCGTGCCTGCCCCATCGCCGGCCACCCCGGCAGGGCACAGCCGGTGCTTCCAGGGTGATTCGACATGGAGAGAAAGAGAGAGAAAGAGAGAGAGACAGGCAGAGGCCAGCTGGTCCTTCCGCCAAGGCTGCTCTGGCACGTTACGGGCAGGGGTTAAAGTGCATAGAGGCAAAGGCAGAGTCCAAGGACTAGAGGGAGGAGGGCACCATGGGGGGGCCCAGGCCAGCTCCCGACGGAGGGGTATCCCCCAAAAAAGGCCACTTGAGCTGCACAGAGAAGGAGCAAGAAAAACAGAGAGAGAGAAAGAAAGAAGGGGAGTCAGTAGGGGCTCAGCGAGCGGTGCAGGATGAACAGATACAGAGCCAGGGCGCAAGGGGCCGGGCAGCTGCATGGCAGCTTGCAGGATGCAGCCAGGCTTTTGGCACGGGGAGGGGGGAAACAGCATCCCAGGGCAGTGCTTTGGGGCTGCTGCCCACGGGCTTGGCCAGGCTGCGGCGGC
>NW_009648965.1:241292-245459 GCF_000708025.1 Charadrius vociferus | reverse complement strand
CCCATGCACAAGCCATGCCTCTGCCTGGCAGGCTCATGGCACGGCCACCCTGTCACATCCCCGCTGCCCATCCATCACTTGTAGCTCTAGTGCAATGCCCGCCACACGCCAGCCGTGCCTCCCACCCCTAGCACAGCACCCTACCCCCTCCCTGTGACACCGCGGGTCCCCTCCAGAGCCATGCCACTGCCTCCATTCCCACACCCAGTGCCGGGCAGGCAGCCATACCCTGCATTGAGCTACGTAGCAGCCCTGCCTGCATGCCCAGCCACCTCCTCGGCTGCTGCCCTCGTGTCCCCGCTGTGCCCACCGGGCCATGCTGCAGCATCCCAGGGGCAGGCAGGGCTGTGCCCTCAGCAACCACTCACCTACGCAGCGTCCGTTCTCGTGCTGGGAGAATCCCTGCCCGCACTGCATTTGGGGAGAAGCGGAGACCGCCAGGATGGGGAGGAATCAGCCCTGGGCAGCCACTGAGCCAGCAGAGCCCAGCCCATCGTTCCTGCCCCCAAAGCCTCCCACTCTGCACCCACACCTGGCCCTCACCTCCAGCGGGGCAGGCATGAGTGGCTCCTCCACGTCCAGAGGGTAGGGGACTTCCAGGACGGAGTTGGTCTCACTGCTGGCCACAGCTCGCACCATGACGCGGCCGTCCGGCCAGGTCACCTCCAGGCTGCTGGCTTCGTCGTGCCCTGCAGGCGGGCAGCCTGTCAGAGGGGGGTTCTCCGGGGCAGACAGGGGCTGAAAGGAGGTGGGGGGTGGTGGTAGGGATGGAGGGGCAAAGCCTCCCCTTGCTCCCCGAGGCGCCCGTGCTGACAGCCCATGCACAGGGATGGGGTGCATGTGGGGATGATGGGCTGTCTTGCCAGCGGGCAGGGACAGCCCTGCAGGCTTGGCTGCTGGCCACGCTGAGCCAGGGAAGGGTTAATGGGCAGGGAAAGCCCTGGTGCCTGGGCAAAGTAGCAGACAGAGGGTGGGGAAGGGAGCAGCTGCCCCTTGCAGCAGGGCTGCAGCAGCTGAGCACCCTGCCTGCAGCCTCCCCTGGAGCCCACCATGCCCAGGATGATGGGCATGGATGACCACCATGCTGCAGGGCATCAGGGCGGCAGAGGTGGTCCCTGACCAGCAGGGAGTGCAGGGCTCAGAAGCCCATCAAAGGCTTGGGAGGACTGGGGGCGGAGGTAGCCCCTTACCCCCCTGGCTCACCCAGTCCAAAGTGTGCCACGGGTTCCATCTCGCAAAGGTACCCCGATCCACCATCGATGATGCGCAGGTGGGCTCCACTGCGCCGCGTGAACAGCACCACTTTGGCCCCCCGTGCAAAGGCCCCGAAGCGGGTGCGGGGAATGACACGCAGCCAGTTGTTGCCGGTGCCCTGGAAGGGAGCAGGGAGGCTGAGCCGGGAGAGGTGGAAGGGATGGGGACAACATGAGGACCCCCTGCTTGACTCACCTGGGTGCCCTTGAAGATGGAGATGGGCTGTGCCATGGACTCGCCATGGGACAGGATCAGGTCCAGCATCCCATCACCGTCAAAATCTGTCACTGCACCCCCTGCAAGGACAGGATCAGGTTGTGTCTGGGGCCCAGCTCCGTGTCTTTAAGCACTACACCCTGCTGCCAGCGCTGGCAATAGCACTCCCGGTGATGCAGAGGCATTAGGGAAGATGGGGTGACCCCAGTGCAGGCTTTAGGGGCCCTGTATGGGTGGCACCCTGCAATCAGGTGGGTCAGCCCCCCGGGCAGTGAGGGGACAGAGGCAGGCAGTGCCTGGGGGGCTGTGAGACGCAGTCTGGCCCCCTCCCGAACACAGAGGTTGGCTTTGAACAGTGGGAATCCAGGAAGAAGCTCCCCAGGAACACAGCCCTGGGGAACAACTGGAGATGGCACCCTAGCTGGGTACAGGTGGAGGGTACTGGGTCACGGGGGCTGCAGTGGGCTGGTGGTGAGTGGGCAGGCGATGAAGCTGGGCATGCAGCATCCCCAGGCATGGAGGGTGTCAGGCAGTGCTGTAGCACACCCCCAGCACGGGCTGCCCCTGCCAGGGGGGGACTCACCCGTGCCCCGTCCCTCAGGCTCCAGTGCATCCCCTGGATTCAGCTCTTCCACGATGGGATCTGAGTGCTCCCTGCGGACGAGCCTGCGGAGCACAGACAGGGCCTTAGCGCCAGCCCTGTGGCCCCCGGCAGCTCCCTGTCCCCCTTGAGCAACCTTGCAGAGAGGTGACAGCCCTGGTAGTGATGCTGGTGGCTTTGCAGGGTGGATGGAGGACAGGACTGGCCCCTGCTTGTTGGCACCTCACATCCCTGCTCCGTGGAGGGGTGACAGGGATGTCATGAGAGCCTGTCTCTTGTGGGACTGAACTGTGGAGCAGCAGCGCCATCTCCAAACACTGCCAACCACTGCCCACCACCCACCCACGGGCACCAGCACCAGGCGGGGACAACCAACTCCCACCACCCCACATGCCGGGTGAGGAGGTGCCATGCAGCAGTAACGAGGAATTGACCCCCACAATTAACAGGAGCCACGAACAAGCTTCCACACGGCTGCTAATCAGCAGTGCCGGGGACCCCGGGGGCTGCTGCAGGCACGATCGCAGCAGCTGGTAATGATGCCGGGAAGGGCTCAGTCACGGTGCCTTTTATTAGCCGAGCCTGAGCAGTGGCACTGCTGGAGAGGAGCCCCGTGAGCCTGGCTGTGCCGCGAGGGCAGCTGGGCCCCCCCAGTACCTGCTGGGCTCCTACCGGAAGAGGCGGTTGGCGGAGGAGCCACGGTAGGCGATGTTGTTGAAGAAAACCTCCAACTCTTGGTCATTGTCGAAGTCGGCTGCTATGACGGTGCGGACCGGGGATGGCATGGAGAACTTGGGGGTGGCGATGTCCTGTGCAAAGGATGGGCACAGGGTGACACCAGATACGGGGAGCAGGACACTATGTCCTGCTTTGGTGCTCCATATTCCCTCCCCGCTGGGAACTGGGGCTTGAAGCCAAATCTGGGTGAAGCCAGTGCCCTTGGCCAAGGGTGCTCGTCAGCAAAGCTGGCGGTGGGGGGAGGTCCTGGCTCGAGCCCTCACCCGAAATCGGACCCGGCCAGGGCCCCCACTCTGCAGGTAGAGGCGGTGCGGCCCATTCCAGTTGCCGTAGACGATGTCCACCCGGCCATCCCGGTTGAAGTCAGCCAGTGCCACGCCACGTCCGTGCTGGTAGGGGTCATCCAGCCCTGGGGAGCCGCAAGGGGACGGGGGGAGACGGGACCCCCTCCCTGCCTCCGTCTCCCCAGGATGCCTCCTGGGATGTGCCCTGCAGTCCCCAGACAGGTCCTCCCCACGCAGGGCTGCATCCCTGCCCCAAGGGATGCCCTTGTGCATCTCAGCCACCCCCAGCAGTCAGCATCCCCAGGGCTGTCCCTCCACCCTGTGCTCAGCCTGCCTGGGCGGGCAGAGCCAGCCCTGCCCTGGGGACCCCGACACCCGGGTCCTCCCCCTGCTCCCCCTACTCACCCACAGCAGCTGCCACATCCTGGTATGTCCCATTCCCCCGGTTGTGGAAGAGGAAATTGGGGCTGTTCTCGTTACCGCAGAATATGTCGGAGGCGCTGTCGCTCAGGATGGGGCCCACAGCCACTCCACGGCCCCCTGGGGACAGCAGCCTGGTGCTGAGGGGGCAGCTGGCACCCTGCCCCAGGGGGGTTCATGCCCCCCACACCCCCACAGCGCTGCCCACCCAGTGCTCCCAGGATCCCTGGTGTCCCCTCCTCGCCCACCTCCCTCCTTCGGTCCCTCTCATCAGGAGCTAATTGGGCCTGGCAGCCGCTTGTGTCACTCCCAACCCTAATCAGTGCCATTGCCATGGTGACAACACTCCTAATTAGTGACAATTTACTGCTGGGGAGATGGGGCACGCAGCAGTCCCTGTGGTGGTGGGGTGCTCTCCGCTGCTGTACCTCCATGCCCACGTTCCCGTGCCGTGCTGCCAGCCCTGTGGATGCTGTGGGCTCCAGAGGGATCAGCCTGGCTGCCGGGCAGGGTGATGGTGGGTACAAGGGTCCCGGGTGAGCATGTCGTGGTCCCGGTCCCTTCCACGGGCCGTGGGGCTGCCACTAGATGGGGCAGTCAGGCAACCTAACGCGTGGCACAGGCCACTGCCTGCCATGGGGTCCCAACCATCGC
>NW_009648965.1:240754-241085 GCF_000708025.1 Charadrius vociferus | reverse complement strand
TGGCCAGCAGCACAGCCTCAGCACCCACCCACCCAAAACTCGACTCCATGGGGCCCACAGGATCCCTGCTGTGGGGCTGGATGCTCTCACAGCTCCATGGGACCAGGAACTGCTACCACACACAGAGCAAGAGTGCTGCAAAGCCCATGGTGAAAAGCCCATGGTGAAAAGCATCCCAGGAGTGGAGTCCTGGGGATGTGCCTCCAAGTTCTGTGCAGTCCCCAGGCTCAGGGTGCTGGCACAGGGCACCCTGCCCCCCCAGCATCCCCAGAGTGCCCTAGCACCCCATCCTCAACCCCCCCCCCCCTTGCCCCATGAAGCAGCTGGCACC
>NW_009648965.1:239515-240598 GCF_000708025.1 Charadrius vociferus | reverse complement strand
ACCAGCAGGGAGTGGGATGGGGCTGGTGCCCAGGCGAGGGGAGAGGTCCCCCGGGACCCCACAGGGGAGGGCTGGAGGGGCATAGGGGCAGGGAGTGGGGGGAAAGAAGTGGAGATGCCCCCTGCCCACCATGCCCTGCCTGCTCACCGTCCGGCCCACGCAGGCGACGGAGCGCCCAGCAAAGCGGCTGGCGACATCCCGGTTCACCTCGTCGCTCAGGAGGTCCTCCCAGCGCCCATTGCGGAGTTTGAAGAGCTTGTCCGTGTAGGTGGCCATGCCTGGGGGGTGCACGGGTCAGGGGGCTGCAGCATCCAGCCTCCTCCCGAGGAGGGTGCCCTGCGGCAAGGGGAGGCTGTGGAAGGGGTACCCTTTTCCCAGAGCATCCCAAACCCCTGCTTTGTCCCCCTGCAGCCCCTAGCAGCACCATGGGGCTGAGCTGCTGCTGCAAGACGCCCTGTGACCCTTAAGAGCCGCCAGGAGACACACAGAAGAATCAACTCATTAAGGTAAAATGTGTCCCAATGGGGTACAGCCCCGTAGATCATCCCTGGGAAGGTAAAAAAAAAAAAATCGATGCAGTGCCAGGCACAGGCAGTGAGCCACGCTGCCCGTGACAGCAACGATGGCAGCGCCTGATTTAGGGACAGGTGTGCCGGCAGCTGCCGCCAGCCCGGGTAATTAGGAGCATCAGGAAGACAGATCCATTGCGTGGAGGTCAGGGAGTTGGGACAGGGACACAGAGCAGAGCTGGCCTGGAACACTGACCCAGGGAGCTCTGAGGATGCCCAGTGCCGGGCTGGGGCACACAGGTCTCCCCCTCCCATGACAGACATCCCGGGAGCTGGAACAGCACCAGCAGGGCAGGATTAGACCTGGCTTGGTCCAGCAGGCATGAAGGAGCCATGGCATAGAGGGGCACAGCTGGGATTTGCAGCGCAGTGTTCCTGTGGCAGGGCAGCCCCAGGGATGTCGGGGAAGCTGCTGTCCCACTTGGGGTGCCACAGGGAGGGCGATGGGCAGCTGGAAGTGCTGACTCAGCGGCTGGGTGGGGTCGGGGGCCCGCCCGCCCTGGCATCCAAATAA
>NW_009648965.1:234381-238682 GCF_000708025.1 Charadrius vociferus | reverse complement strand
CCCCCTGCGCCCAGGCCTCGGGGCACGGCCCCCAGCCAGGCTCACCGGAGAAGGCATTGTTGGTGTTGAGGAAGTAGACCTCCTCACGGCCGTCCCCGTCGATGTCGCAGGCTGTCACACCGATGGCGTTGCCCTGCCGGTCCCGCAGAGCGTAGTACGGGGAGCTCCGCTCGTCCTCCGCCACGTTCACCAGCCGTCCCCGTGCCTTGTCATACTTGAGCACCAGGTTGGGGCCATTGTACCTGTGGGTGCGAGCAGGGGTGATGGCTCCCCAAGGCTTGGGGACAGGATGAGAGCCCCCATCCCTGGGGGGACACCGGGTGTGACATCAGGATTTCCCCCATGATGAGCACAGCAGAGAGCTGCACGGTCCATGGAGGCCAGGGACCCCAGGCTGCCCTCAGCACCTGAACATGGGGTGGGCTCTTGGCTGCCCTTAGGGAGGGCTCAGCCTGGACCTCTTCCAGCCCGTGCTGGGCATCCTGTGTCTACCTGGCCTGGGTACCACAGGGCAATGCCAGGGCAGGGGCTGGGTGGCCAGCGGGGTAGGATGGGGCACAGGTTCATGCTTGCAGCTCTTTCCTGGGGCAGGGAAACCGGCACGCAAGGCAAATCCTCTCGGCACGCTGCTCCCCACAGGCTCCCCGCCTGCTCCCGCCCGGTGCACCAGTAAACAAGTTATACAACGGGCACCGTGGCCGCTTACAAAACGCCGTCTGGCTGCTTGGCTCAGCCTGGCTGGCAGTGGTGGCCTGGGCCCCTCTGGGGGGTCCCCGGTGCTGCCCATGGTTTGCAGCCCCAGGGTGATGCTAAGAGTGGTGGCGGGGCTGGACTCCCCCTGCCACCGTTGTGCCCTGGCTCCTGCGGAGCCCCGAGATGGGTTCTGTGGGGGTGAGGGGACCCCTCCAGGTGAGCACACCTGTGTGTGCAAGCACAGACACACCATGCTGGCAGCCCACAGCCATGCCAGCACACAGAGCCTGTGCCGTTGTCCCTGCTGTCCCCCCGCCAGCGCTCCCTTCAGCTTAGGTTTGTTTACTCTATTACCAGTTCACGTTCCTTTATTTTTAAAGTAACTCCCTCAATGTCAAATATTACTCAGTAGGAATAATAGGAATATCTTGTATTAGACATTATTTTAACACCATGATGATGATGTAAAGAAAAATTCAAACACAGCAAACCTCCTTTCCAAACAAAATACGAACCAACATTAAAAAGTTATCAGAAACACTAGGTATGTTATGTTACTTTCTTTTATGTCTTCTCATATTTGGGATGGATGACTGGATTGAAAGAACCAGCTGCTAGCAAATTCATACATTTTTCACAAAGTAATTGGAGCTGTAGGCGTGGAAAAGAGTACAGAAAACCATATTCATAATTTATGCCCATGGCTTTTTTGTGACTTCCAGAAAGCTGCAGTAACTTAAAGACAGCATTTTGAAAATCAGATCAGACTGGCTGCATCCAGGTCGGTGACAGCCACGCCGTAGTTGAGCTGTGTGGGGTTGCTGTCGTAGTCAGGTGGGAGAAGGCGGTGGGTGACGGCCGTGAACATGGGCTCGCTGCGCTGGGACCCCTCGCTGAGCCAGGCCAGGGACAGCAGGCACAGCGCCAGCATCCTGGGGACCTGGGAGAGACCTGCAGCCCGTCAGCCCTAGGAGGACACCCTGCTCCCCGCTGCCAGAGCAGCCCCACCACCCTTGCACAGGAGATGCTCTCTTTCCACCCCCTTGTCACCCATCCCAGCCTGCACCACCCCACCCAGCCCCGAGACCCTTGGGCACTGCCACAGCTCTGGCATCCCTACGCACGGACCCTCCCGGCTGCAGCTCACCCTCAGGGTTTCCTTGGGACAGGACCGTACCCCAGCGAGCTGGGAGCCAAGGCTGAGGAGGAGCAGGGTGGTTGGGAGCCCATCCCATGGGAGGGACCCAGGAGGCGGCTGGAAGGCTGACAAAACTGGGCTCAGCCCCAGCTCGCCCTGCCCCAAGGGGCCGCCGGCACCCAAGCTCCTGGCAAAGTCGTGATGCCAATCGCCACTCCTTTGGCAGGGCCAGAGGAAGCAGGCAGTCTCCTGGCTGGGGACATCATCCCCTGTCTGGCTGGGTCCTTCTGGAGCAGGAGAAGGGAGAACACGGGGACGCTCTGCCAGGTGACTCCTGTGTGCCTCAGTTTCCACACCCTGCCTTCCCGGGGGCTCTGAAGGGTGAGCTCCTTCCAGGCTGGCTGGGGCGGGTGTCTGCACGGGGATGTGGTCACGGGAAGGAGATGTTGGGAGGAACAGGAGACTGGGAGGAGAGGCTCAATTAACCTGGACTGCGGAGGACAGTGTCTGCCAGCACTGCTGGCAAGGCTGCGGAGATTCTGGAGCTGGCTCTGACCTGGCTGTAGCATAGGTGACAAGCAAGGTGGCACTTAGGACAGCCAGCCCTTGCCACAGGCCAGGCAGTCCCCTCCAGAGGGGAAAAGCCCAGCGGTGAGCTGCGTGTCCCTGGGCTGTGGGCACGAACCCACATGCCAGCACTCTACCTGGGAGCAAAAGCAGCCTGTCCCACTCTTGGAGCCTGGAGGGATGGCTGGGACACCAGGCAGGGGATACCGCTCCATGTGGCCATGCCATCCCCCTGGGCAGGGCTGTCCCCGCTTCCCAGGGAGCCAGGAACAGCACCCCCACATCGACATGAGGACAGGGGAGAACGGTCCTGCTGCCAGATGGTCCCTATGCTTGCACCCTGCCAACGAGCAAAGGAAGCTGTGGCAGCTGCATGGTGCCACATGTGCCCAGCTGGGAGAGGGGAAGCTGCCTGGTGGTTTAGATCCTGGCAGACCGTCTGGGCTGCGGAAGCAGTCTGCTGCTGCCTCCCCTGGGGATGGGAATAGTCCCAAGGGTCTTTGAGGGGCCACAATTCCCCTGCCACAAGCAAATAGCTTTGTTGCCCACCTGGCTGGGCAGGAAGGGGCTGTCCTCCAGCTGCAGAGGAGACCTTGAGCCCCACTGCCCAGCACACCCAGAGCCCCGCCATCCCACCGCCCCAGGCCCTGCTTCCCTTCCCTCTCCAATCCCATCCTTTCCCCAGGAGCAGCTGCAAGGGTGGATATGTGTGTGTGTCCCTATCTGTGCTGCTCCCATCCCCTCCCTGGCAATGACCCACATCCTCCCACAGAGCCAGGCACAGCCAGCCCCCCGCCAGCACTGTGCTCTCCACCACCCAGCCAGACTCGGGGCACTGTGCCCATCACCCTGACATCCTGTCTGGAGGAGCTCTCCAGGTGCAGGAACCTGGGTCTTTCCCTGGTGCTGGTGCCCCATGCAAGGCGCATGTGATGGGGATGGGGTTTCATTGCATTGCGCAGGGATGGGACAGTCCCTGGGTGTCACTGTGCAGTGCCAGGCAGTGAGGGAGGGAGAGCCTTCGCCACAGCCCCACACTGGGCTCACCAATATAAGCATGGAGGAGAGCCATCCACATGTGGACATATGGGTGAAGGGTTACCACGTGAGTGGTGCCCCCTCACCCCTGGCCACAGCCATGTGATGGGTGGCTGTCCCCAGGCTGCTGGCAGGACTGTCCCTGCTCTGCCTCCCCTCCAGCTTCTGCTCCCTGCAGCTTGGCCCCTTCACCAAGTGCTCCCCCCTGCCTCCCCCCCATCCAGCTGCAGCCCAAATCCCTCCAGGCTGGATGGAGCCTTTCCAGGAGGAAACAATGTTCCTGATTGGAGACAAAAGGCTTTTCCCAGCAGATCCGGTGCTTGGTGCCATGGGGAAAGGGATGCACGGCCCAGAGCCAGGCCATTTTGGGAAGCTGGAGGGAGGGAGGCTCAGGCACTGCGTGGCAAACTGGAAAGGCCTCATGGTTCCCAGCATGCTGCTGACAGCACCAAGACCACAGCATGAAGCTCCACCTGAGGTTTGAGGCTATGGGGTCCTGCTTGTACGCAGGGCAGAGCTCAGCCTGTCTTGTCTCAGCAGAGCCACATCCTGGCTTGTGTTGCGGCATCTGGTGGCAAGGTCACCCCAGGAATTGTGGTCACCCCAGGGTGCCTGCTCAGCATGGCTAAGCCCAGTGACACGAAGCCAAGGTGCCAGGCAGGGGTAGATGCAGCAGAAGGATGGGAGCAAGGCAGGGAGTGCCATGGGCACCCGTGCAGGGGGCAGCCAGGCAGCGCAGAGTGGTGCTGGCCCCATGGCAGGGATGCAGCTTGTAGGGCTCATCTGTCCTGCGCATGGCCGTAACTGGCAATGACGTGTGGGGAGGATGGGATGGGACTGGGAAGGGACCTGTGGGGCAGGCAGG
>NW_009648965.1:233190-234357 GCF_000708025.1 Charadrius vociferus | reverse complement strand
GAAATGCTGTCCCTGGAGCTCCTTATGCACCCACATGCACATCCTCAGTCCTTGGCCGACATCATGGGGAGGGTGGGAGCTGGCCGTCTGCACAGTCACCCCATCCCGCATGCCACCGTGACATCCCCACCCACCACACCACACACCCCAGTGATGTCATACTCCAACACTGCAGCGACATCCCATCCCGGGCCGCAGACACCTCCAGCACCGCTACAACATTGCACGACGTTGTGCAGAAGGGGCCTCATCACACCCCAAAGGCACCCCAGAGCAATGACAACATGGTGACCTCACAGCAGTCCATGACATCATGCTGCATGTGCCCTACTAACATCGTATTCCTGTTCTTGCCATTCCCAGGCTGCCACAGTTGTGCCCGCCAGGGCAGAGGACAGGGAGGAGATGTCCTGCAAACCTAGCAGCCCCTCTCCCACAGCAGCAGTGTTGCCCAGGGATGCCAGCAGTGCCCCCTCCACAGCACCTCAGCCCCAAGCAACCCAGCCCCTGCAGTGCCTCTGCTCCCATCAAAGCCCATAGCCCCGGTCCCGCTGCCCCGGCTGCTCCCTGCTGCTGTGGGCTCAGCGCTGCTCCATCCCACACCCCTCTCACAGACCCTGGCCTGGGCATGAATCCCATCACAGATGCTTCCGACGGGCACAAAGCCCCCAGCTGCTGGCTGTCCCGTCCCTCTCTCCTCCCACGCAGGACTCCTCAGCGCCGGACCTGGCACGCTGGGGCTCAGCCAGCAGCAGCTAATGCAGTGTGGAGATGAGCAGTCACCTTAGTCTCTGAGCTCAGCCCAAAGGGACACCAGGTCCTTGGGGGTCTCGGCTGCAGCCACCCGCTCCCAGACCCACCAGCGCACAACCAGCCCCTTTCCACGCAGGCAGATGCACAGAGAGACCACTCTATCTGCAGCCCCCAGCCCCTCCACGGGCTCAGCCAAGACCAAGCACAGATGTCCCTAGAAAGAGGAGCTGCCCTTTCTCTCCCTCTGTCCCTTGCTTCTTGCCACCCTGATGCCTCTCCCCCAGTCTCATCCCACACCCCCTCATCACCGCCCCATCCTCCTGAGCCCGGTCCCCCTCCCAGCCCAGCATCCTTCATCCCTCTTCCACCCCGCATACTCCTCCACGCTGCGGGGGCAGGCTGCGTGCCCTGCCC
>NW_009648965.1:227070-232626 GCF_000708025.1 Charadrius vociferus | reverse complement strand
CGGCTGGGCACCGCTCCCCACCTCCCGCAAGGGCAGCTGGGGTGACGCGGTGAGCCGAGCCAGGGATCTGCCCCCGCCTTCCTGCAGGGAGGATTTGCCCCACAGAGCCGTGCAACTGCGGGCATGGGTTGGGGAAAGGGAGCGGAGCTGGGCAACCCTCATAGTATAACACCCAGCTGTGCCCCGAGGGCTCAGCACCCTCCCTGTGCCATCACCCTGCAGGTTAACAACCTCCCTGCTGACATCCTTCCCTCTTCAGGGACCCCAGGAGTGGCCCTGCCCTGGCAGCCAGTCCAAACTGAGAGAAAGGCCTCATCTCAGGCCATGAAAGGCACTGATTTGCCCAAAATCTTGTAGCCAGTGGATGCCTGAGGCAGGATGGCACTTAGCCCATCAGCCTGCCTTCCCTGATGTACCTTTCTCCTGCATGGCCGCTGTGGGGCTGGGCACAGAGCTCTCCATGTGTCTCTGGATGCAGAAAGTGGCTGTGGCAGGGACAGGGACAGCACTGGCAGGTCATAAGGCTACCAGATCACCCCAGTGGAGCACATTTGCAGGTGCCCCAGCAGGGAGGCTGGGGCTGCAGCCACCAGAAGAGACAGCAGGAGACAGCAGGAGAGACATGCTGGGAGACAGCAGGAGCCGCAGAAGCCCGCGCCGTTCGGGCTGCTTCAAGTGGCTAATCACCTGCCCTGCTAAAACCCTTATTTCTCATTCGAACGTGTCTGGCTACAGCTTCTGCCTGTTGCTCCCGGTTCTTCTCTCCCCGCTGGATTCAAGAGCTCTCCAGTCCCAGTGATTGTCTCAGGCGAAGGTGCTTCCATGTGGCCATCAAGTACCCTTTGATTTCGTTTCCGATGACCCCCTCTCGCGGGGTGCCTGTCTGAACACGGGGCTGCCTGCTGCGGGGTCCCCGCGGCCAGCATGACAGTGTCTGGGCACAGGGAACCCATTGTATGGCACTGCCGTGGGGCAGGAACCACCACTGCTCTCTACATTCACCGTGGGGAGGCTGGGATGCCCACCGGTGCCGGGAGGCCAGCGTGACCGTCACACATGTGCAAACGCTGTGCTCACGTGTCCTCGTGCACCCCAGAGCTGCGGGTGCACTCTGCCCACCAGTGTCCCACAGCCCTGACGCCTGGCTGCAGCCTTGCACGTGCGTGCGCGCTCAGGGCGAGCACCTCCTCTGCTGAGTCGTTAGCTCATCCCAGATTTAGTAACCACCTGGGTAATTATTAGCACAAACTCTGCGAGCCGGCTCCCAACACCCTCCCTGCGACTGGCAGGTACAGAACACAAACGCCGGCAGGAAACCAGCTCGAGCATGCCGAGACTGCGAATGGTGCTGGGCACATCGGCTCCCCGGGGGCCTCAAACCCGGCGTGCCAGCGCACCGGGGTCCGGCCCTGGCGCGCCGGCACGCCACGCACATGCACCTGTACACGCATTTGTGCACGTAGGTGTGCAGGCATGACGTGCACCGCGCGCAGGGTGCACACACGCAGCTCCGCAGGTGCGCGCACCGTGTCAGCAGGGATGTGCTCGCACCGCGACACCCTGTGGGTACACGCACGCTGCATGCCTGCGGGGCACACGTGCTGAGAGGGCTTTGCGTGCTCCAGCCCCCATCCCATGCTGCCGGAACCCAATGGGGTGATTTTCCACTTGTTGAGCTGCAAGGTGCTTCCTAATACCCGCTGTCGGAGCCCCTTGGTGCCCTTCCCATGGATGCTGGCACCCCGTTGGGCTGGGACATTTTTCTGGGGGACAAGAGCAGCCAGCAGGCACATTAGGATCACAACCGCCATGGCTGTAACCCACAGCCCTGTATCAGTCCCTGTGCTGGCCTAACCTGGCCCAGCAGTCTCCATCCCATCCCTCTGCTCGCACAGTGGGGTGAGCACCCCGGGGTGGGACACGGTTCTCTCTGCTGCGGAGGGGAGTGCAGAGCATCAGTGAAAGGAGCTGGGATGTATGCGGGGATGTTCGTGGGGCGGTGAGGCAGGGTGCAGGTGGCAGGGCACGGGGAGCCTGGCTGTGCGGCTTGCGGCGGGGATGCGCAGGGGACGGTGGCGGCGGTGGTGGGGACAATGTACAGGAAATTAGAGCGAGCGGCAGGCAGACACGCTGCGGGGGGAAGGGAGCTGCTGTGCTCCACTGAGGGCTGCACGCAGGCGGGGGGAGGCTCTTCTGCTGAGCTGGGGCCAGCGTGAGCACCAGCCACCTCCTCGCACACCCAGGATTCCCTTTCCCATTCTCTGGGCAGAGATGTCCCAGCTTTCCATGGCTCTTATTCCTGGGGTGCTTGCCCCATCCGTGCCGACCCAGTCCCCTGGGAGTGGGGACCCGACAGCCCTGGCTCCTGTGTCCCCATGCCTCGTGGCTTATCTGCCACCCCAGAATCTTCCTGGGGAGAAGGGAGCAGGATGCTGGGGACTGGTCTGTCCCTTGGTTGCACTGCCATGGATGGAGGGGTGGCACAGGGCTGTTTGCTGACAGTGCCAAGTGCTCCAGCCAGCCAGGGTGAGCCTGTGGGGTGGCAGTGCCAGGAAACCCCCATGGACCTTGCAGGGACAGCACTGCTCTGGGAGCTGGGGGACCCTCAGTAGGACAGGAATCCACCCAGGATCAGCTGGATTCATGGAGCACCCAGTCTGTCCCCTCCAGCGAATTCTAGATGGTGCAACACAAACTGGGTGCAGGTGAGCAGAGCAGTGCTGACTCAAGGCACTAACCTCCAAGATTCTTCACTGGGGTTGTCGTTCCTCTTTCTAGAGCATCGTGAAAGCCGAGACACCTGCACACAGCCTGGTGGGTGCACAGCACACGCACACGCTCTCGGCACACTCACATGCACCTACATGCACACGTGCAACAGTCTGTGTGCAGCCGCTCCATCTGCACACACTCTCTCTGCGCACACATGGTGTGTGAGCACTCGATGCGCTGCCCAGATGTGCGCACAGCCCATGCACACACGCACATCTGCACTCACACGTGCATGCGGTGATGTGCACGCACCGCACCATGCACACTGCCCTGTGCGCTGCTGCTCACGGTACCCCCTAGCACAGCCGGGGCAGCAGCCGGCCGGGCTGCACCAGCCACCCTTGCTGCTTTTTGACACTAGAAGAGGGCGCATGCTGTCACCGCAGCACGCTGTGGGACCCCCCAGCTGCCAAGCGAACCCCGGCTCCTGCCTGGCACCGCTTCCTTCTCTGGAGGGGCTGTGCTGGGACCTCCCTGCTCTGAGGGTCTAATTTCTACCCTAAATGTATTCATGGATAATTTATCCCCAGTCGTTCCCGTGCTAACGTTGTCTTTTAGCTGAAATAGCTCTTCCCCTCCCTGGCGTTTACCCCGCTGATGTATTTATAGTGAGCGCTCCATTCCCCGGCAGCCTGCGCTGCGCTGGGCACGAGCCACCGTCCTCCCATCGTGGGTCTCACGGGCTCTGCCTCCCCTGGCAGCCCCGTGATGCCTCTGCTCCTCTCCCAGGCTGGCTCCAGCACGGGCAGAGCCCCAGGGGCCCATGCAGGGACGCAAGCAAGTCCCCAGCCCCTCCAGAAATACGTCTCCTGGTTCCTCCTAGGCTCGCTCTTGCCTCTCCCACGACTGCACGCCCGCCGTGTGGTGGCTCACAGCGATGGAATCCCACACTCAGCCGGCTGCTCGCTCCGTCCCTCTCCTCCCTGCCGTCCCCTGCCTGTCACTCTCCTGCAGTGTCTGACCTCCTGCCTTGCCCGCAGACCCCTGCCTGCTCTGGTCCTGCACCCCAGGCCAGCCTGCTGCTCCCTGGTGCCTGGACACCTCCCAACTTGGGGGCTCTTTGTGCCGGGGCTGGCAGAAACCTGGGGACTGCCACCCATTCCAGCAGCTCCCCGTGAGCTGCTGCCTCCCAGGACACTTCCCTGGTCCCCTCCACTTGCCAGCGAGGTCCTTCTTAGGCACTTGCTGGGCATGGGAACCCCTGGCGAGGCATCATCTCATCACAGAGGCCAGGTCAACCCTGAGGTGTGTTTTATCTCATCTTCCAGTCCCCTTCATCGTGGGCTTACTGCACCCTCAGCAGCAGCTGGGTGTGAAGGCTGGGCCCTGGGTGCTGCCCAGCTCGGAGGGGACCAGGGGTGCCCAGCCCCTGCTTTGGGACCCCCAAACCCCCAGCTCCCTCCCACCCTGGCCCCTGGCTCTGTACAGTCAACCCCGGTCCCTGCACGGTCCCCAGCCACTCCTGTCACCGTGCGCAGTGCCCCCGGGTCCCCGCTTGGACTCTTCCTGTCGCCGGGACATCATTAGAAATGTTAATTATTAATTATCACTAAAAGCCCTTTTTGCTGCATTGCTGTTCTCTGCCTATCTCTCTGCCCCGTGCTGCCTGTAACCGGATCCTCCCGCGCTCGCCTCCTGCCTCGCAGTCCCCGTCCCTGCGTCCCTGTGTCCCTCTGTCCCTGCATCCCTGCTTTCCCTTGCTACCTGCTGGGGCGCAGGGTGGGGGAGCGAGGGCAGACACAGCCCCACATCCCCCTGCGGGACATGGCACCGTGGGACGAGCTGGACTTATCCCCCCCTGGGGTCCCGGAGCTGTGCCGGGCATGGAGATGCACCAGTGCCAGCACTCTGGGGACTGCCCTGCCCCATGCCAGGAGAGGGGACAGGAGGCCAGAGGAAGGACCTGGTCAGTGCTGTGATGGAGCCGGGGAACATCAGCTCTTCTCTGCCAGGGATGATGGGGTCCCTTGTGAAAGGAGCACTGGGATGGGGCTCCTTGGCTGGGGGGATCTCAGCAGGGCAGTGCTCTAGCCCACCCAGGCAGCATCCCTGGCTGGGGAAGAGCAAAATGACTGCGGGGAGACCTGGGGTGCTGCCAGCAGCCGGCAGCAGCTGGCAGGACCAGTGCAGCCTGTACATGCTCAGGGCAGCCAGCTGCTTTGGAGGAGCTGTGCAGCTGCAGGGAGGCAGGGGGATGCCCGGTCTGCCCAGCTCAGCCTCCTTTGCCAGGGCTCCTGAAAGATTTATCAGCTCCAAGTGGATCCCGGTGATGAATCAATTAAAATCACGGTCTATCGAAAGCAACCGGGTTCCTTCCCGCGGGGCAGTGGCTGTCCCCCGACACGGCGGCGCTGCCAGAGCCAGCGCTGGGTGAGATCGGGAGCTGCTTCCAGTCACAGCATCCCCGAGTGCTGGCTGACGGGCAGAAACCGCCTCCTGGCAGCATTTCTGCCTGCCGGAGCCGGCCACGGCGCCCTGGTACATCCTAGGGACCGTGGGCAGGATGGGCCATGATGGAGCGGGCTGCGACACAGTGCCAACGGGGGCTACCTCAAGTCAGGATAAAACCTGGATCCCCCCCAAGAGGTCTCTCCTACTTATTCCCCCCATCTGCCGAAGGAGCCAGGCTATCTGGGTTAGCAAGCTCCCCAGCCCCTGGGCTGTCACCGGTCACCCCGTGCTGGTGCATGGTCCTGCTGAGAGTGCTGGAAAGCAAGACAATGGCGGGAAGGCGACAACAGCGAGAGCCCAGGGAGAGGCGTTCAGGAGCAGGCTCCCGGGGGG
>NW_009648965.1:223748-226939 GCF_000708025.1 Charadrius vociferus | reverse complement strand
CGGCCGCGCCGGCGCCTGCCCGCCCCGCGGGCTGCTTCCTTACATTATACAGCGCTGTCACGAGCCGCCGAGTCCCCAGGTGTTTGGTGCAATAATGCAAAGCAGATCTAATCCACCCCAGCCCCGAGCTCTCCGCAGTCCCCTCCCCACGGGCTGAGCGTGTCCCCTGGCCGGGTGTGGGGGAGAGACTCGGGGCTGCGGGTGCTCTGGGTGTCCCCGGCATGCTCCAGCTTACGGGTGATTCCCTCCTTGCCCCTGCGTGCCCGTTGCAGGTCCCCAGAGCTTTGCTCTGCCAAAAGCACTCTGTAAGCATTTGCTCCGCAGCAATAAATCAGAGGGATGCTCACAGGAGCATGGGTTGACGCTGGGCTCCCCGGGACCGGGGCGCAACGAGGTGCCTGAGGAGATGCTCGGCCCCAGAACATGACTCCTTTATTTCCTGGCGTTTCAGCCTCAAGCCGGATGCTCACAGCTCAGGGGGTCCTGGACCACTCCGGCAGGTCTCTGGGCTTCCTGGGCTACTTGAGAGCAGGAGCAGAGCACGCAGGGATTCCTCTGCACTCCGAGTGTGGTCCCTGAGGGTCCACGGGGCTGGCTGGGGGCCAACATGGCTGCAGTAGCCCCGGTACCCTGGGACGAGGCAGCTCCCTGTCCCTGGACCACGGCGGGCTCTCGGTGTCCCTCCTGCTCACAGCCTGGCAGGGAGCTGGGGGGCAGTCAAAGCCCCTGCCCCCTCTGACACCCTCATGTGTGTGTTGAGCCAGCAAGTTCTCAGCTTCCCAAGAGCTGTGGGAGTCACAGGGGGTGACAGGCTGGTAGGAGGCTTTGGGACTTGTAGGCAGGGCTGGAGGAAAAAACGTTGTTTAGGGCAGCCAGAGCAGAGCCGATGTTGCCCCATGCTGTCTCTCCTTCCCATCCCGAGGGCCAGGGCTCAGCCCAGCGCAGGATGCTGCGCAAGCGGGAGCTGGATGCACGGCTCGCCTGCGATCAGACCCAGATCTGGGGCCGCTGACAGCTCCTTTCTCTCCCGCGCTGCTCCTTTCAGCCTGTGCCTCCCCGCGGCCCCGGCTGACGCAGCTGCAGATGAACAGACAAGGAGAGCCAGGCAGCGCTCCCTGCCAGCTCTGCTGTCCCCAGGGAGGCACAGGCACGGCAGCTTTAGATCAAGGCTCTTCAGAAGCAAGAGCAGCACTGGCTATCAGCAGAGAGCGTCCGGCTGGCTCTTGGCACTTGCTCCCGCTGCCTGTGTGATGTGGGCAGTGGGATTTAGGATGCCGAGGCAGCCAGGACTGGGGTGCTGGGCCCTCTGATGCAGATCCATGGGATGCTGCAGCTCCCACCGGTGCCAGGCTGAGCACCTGGGGCACAGCTGGGCTGGGGGCAGACTGGGCAGCACCAGCCAACCCTTTCCCAGCACCAGGAGCAGTGGGAGCCCGGTGCCACCCTGCTTTGCACAGAGCATCAGTCAGCCCTTGGGGAATGGGATCTCCATGCCTGGGAAGACTCCCAGGACACCTGAGACCCCCTTAGGCAGGGATAAGGTGGGCTGTGGCCAAGCAAAGCCCTGCAACCCCACTCTGGGGTAGCTGGCCTCAGGGGGTGGTGCAAGCAGGGTGCCTTTGCACCACCCCATTGCCCTTACCCATCCTCTGTTTCCTGGGGAGCATGGGAGTGTCACTGGTGCAATGGGTCCCTGTCCCCATGGATGGTATTCTGGAGGATACCACAGTGTCCCTTCTGGGAGGCAGGAGCACAGACACAGATGCTGGGGCTGGAGGGGACACGTGAGGTTGTCTCCAGTGGGGGCAAGTGAGGGGGTCCTTCTGCAGCCCACACCTCGTAGCGCTTGGGCTGTGCTGCTGCTGCCATGGAAACTGCTGTGGAGCATCATCCTGCCATACCAGCAAGGGTGACCAGGCCACCGCGGTCCCCCAGCCTTCCTCGGGCTCTGTCTGCAGGCACCTGGGTTGACAGAGTGGGAGAGGCTGGGTACTCCCTGCCAGCCACCGTCCCTGGGTCACCCCGGGGGCTGTGACGGGATGGGGACAGCCCTGGGTGGGACACCCAGGGCACGGCAGGCACGGCGAGGCCGGGGAAGTGCTGGCAGGGGGTGTCTGGTGCCATTCCCAGACAAACCCAGCTCCCACGCGGCCAGGGGCTCCACGCTGCTTGGCCTCCCGCAAACATAAATCATTTTCTAATTTATAACATGAATAATTGATTTTGCCTCCGTAGCTGGCGATAAATCTCCTGTGCGCACATGCATAAGAAAATAATAATAATGAAAGCGATCAGGATCTGTTGCCATCGATTACCTGCAAGAGGGACCACGGTCCCGTGTGCCACAGTGGGCTGGGGCAGGGGCTGCTCCCCGGGGGGTGCTGAGTGGCCCTGTCTGGTATGAGCCTTCCTTGTCCTGCACAGGGCCATGCGGCTGAGGTGGGATGACCATACCCATCCCTTTCTGTCTTGCTCAAGGGTTGTCCTGCCCAGTCCTCTTTTCCTGGTCCCAGGAGTGATCCCACAGGACTGTGGTGATGGAGCACAGCTTCATTCCCAGGGTACTGCCTTGTTCACACCTGCACCCAAATAAAGGGAAATCAAAGGTAAAAACATGTTTTTGTTTGGGTCCACCACTCAGCACAGAAGACCAGGTCTCTGGGGCTAAAGTACCTGCTGTGCTGAGCCCCCATGGCTGTACTGGGACCCAGACTGGGCAGTCAGGAAGGTCCAAGTACTTTAGGGCATCCCAGACCTCAGGCATCAGCAGTCCCAGCCCTGTAGCTGCACCTGAGGAGCAATAAGATGCTTGGCACAGCCTCATGCACTGATGCCCCGTGCGATGCCTCAGTGACAGCTTGCCAGGGTGGCAGGTGACTGGTCCCGGTCCCTCAGCAGCTGCACGGCCTGTGGGGAGCTGCAGAAGCCACGTTGGCTGCTGGCTGCCCGGGCACAAGCCCGGTGTCCCAGCACACGCAGGTGGAGTGCGTGCTATGGAGCATCACTCCTCCCTCACCTGCACCACGAGGCCGCCTGGGAAGCAGTCGCTTGGGAATCGCATCGGAGAGCTTCGGCTTATTAAGAAGCCGATCCTGGGAGGGGGGCAGAGACGCCCCTGTCCATCAGCCAAACAAACCAGGGTGGCTGCACCAGCCCTGCCCGGAGCCTTCACAGCCCTCTGCCCCAGCGAG
>NW_009648965.1:218690-222692 GCF_000708025.1 Charadrius vociferus | reverse complement strand
CAATCCTGTCCCCCACCCCCTTTCCCAACCCTGTCCCCTACCCCATGTCCCAGCTCTGTCTCCCACCCCGCTGTCCCAACCCTGTCCCCTACCCCATATCCCAGCCCTGTCCCCCACCCCGCTCTCCCAACCCTGTCTCCTACCCCATGTCCCAGCTCTGCCCCCTACCCCGCTGTCCCAGTCCTGTCCCCTACCTCATGTCTCAGGTCTGTCCCCCACCCCGCTGGCAAGTAGCCCCTGGAGCTGCCAGGCAGCACGGCACATTGCAGACCCCGTAACTCACCCCGACTTACTGAGTCACGGGGCGATGCCAGTGGTGACAGCCCTGGAGGGCAGGGGAGTTATATGGCACCCCCGGGTGGTTAGTGCTCCGGGCTCCCATGGCTCGTAAAACACATGCCCGGTGGCTCCCAGGCACTGGACGCTGTTTTTCACAGCCACCTGCCTGCCCTCGGTGTCCCCTCCATCCTTCACGCTGCCTGCGGGGCTCTACATGCTGCCCACCGAGGGGCTGTCACTGCCCTGGGTTGGCCTGTGGCATGATGCCGGTGACCAGATTCCGCCCCTTGTGCATTTTGGGGTGGTCACCCCGGCCACCTGCTTTCTGGTCTGAGCGCAACTGTGGGGCTCTGGGCTTTGCTTTCCAGGCTGCTCCGGCCCACTGAATAGCTGCTTCGGGTTATTTTCCCTTTGTTTTCCCAGGCTGGGTCTCGTTTTGTTTCCTCCCTGCATTTCTCGGATCCTTTGAATGATTTCTCTGCTTTTGCCAACACCTCTCTGCTCAGTATTATCTACAAATATAATTACAATTCACTTCACAAGGGAAGAAGTTTGGGAGATGGTGTAAACCTGAAGTTCAGCTAAATTGTGTCTCGCTTGCCTTATCCATAAGCTTTGCCCAGCGATTCTTCCAGAATCGCTCCCGCTGAGCAAGCCAGCATCCTTCATCCAGGAGCCCATCATGGTGGGTGTGCAAGCTCCTTCCTCTGGCCGTAATGTTCTGTGCTAGGGATGTGCCCAGGGTTTATCCTGTGCCCGGCTCCGGTTTTATTGTCCTTTCTCGCACAAAATCAGCGCCTGGTTTGCTCTGCCCATCACGAGGGCCCCAGTTTCTTCCCAGCGCCACATGTGTGTCAGCGGGTTAATCGGTTCGTCTGGGCACCGGCCACGCCGGCCAGGTGACCATGTCTATGTGAAGATGCTGTTTTTGCTTTCCCTGCAGCTGTTTTTGCGAGGCCTCTGCCTCATTTGCATTTTTCTGGTTAAAAACAGTAATTTTGCCCTTTTGAGTCATTTTTATTTTTGAGCCGTCATTAATTTTCTCTCCCTCCTCATTTATTAATAGACCTTTTCACTTTTGTGCTGATTCTGCCCGGATATATTTGTGAAGTCCTTTGTATTCCCCTTAGCCCTCCAGCTGTTAACTCCTTCTGCTGGTTTGTTGTCCCTTTTCCCCTCCGCAGCAGCGAAGGGACACTATTGACCTACAAATCCCCCTCCTGTCTGAAACGTTCCCCTCCTCTTGTTCCAGGTATCTCCTAAGAGCATCGCAAGTGAAAGGCGTGATTGAAATCTCTCTCTTTCCGCAGCCCCTTTGATGCCTTCACCGCCTCCTCGCACAGGCAGCGTTTGCTCCGGCTGCTGGAGAGCATCTTTCTCCTGACAGCAGGGGACAGGGATGTCTTAAAGCCCGTGGAGCTGCAGGCAGGTGTCAGATGAGACGCAGCTCTCCGCTCCTTGTAGCGCTTTGCTTTGCCTTGTGCCGGCGGCTCTGTGTTCTTGCCTTCGCTCTGCCTCTCCGCGCCAGGTATCCAGGTCCTGCCCTTGGCCCCATCGCCTGCTGCGTGAGCCGTGTGGGCTGGGCTGGAGCTCCGCTCCGTGCAGGAGAGGTGCACGGTAGCCAAAACCTCTGACAGTCCTTACCTGGGCTGCCAGGCACCCGCGTTGTGCAGTCGGCGAGCGTGCCGTCGTGCGTGCCTGGCATGGGATGAGCCCAGCGAGCGGCGGGTTGCCCAGCGGGGCTGTTTAGAATCTCCTTGTACCTGCCTTTTTATTAGTCTTGTTATTATATTTTTATTTTTTTTTCCCCTCCAAAGAGCCCAATCTGCAGCAGGCTGTAAAGACTGACATTGCGGGTCTGCGAGCTGCATGCCGAGGCTACGTGCGGTCCCCCAAGGCTCCCGGTCCCCCGGTGCTGCTGTCCCCGTTCACTGTCAAGGCTCTAAGGTTATCTGCTCTATCGACGGGAGTATGGATTGAGTGGAATTAGAAACCTCGAAGGCTAAAAATACAGCTCCCTGCCAGGAAATGCGGCAGCCTGCTGGGAGGGCGCTGGGTGGCACCGAAACTTTTCCGGGAACTGGCACGCTCTGATGTGATCCCCGCAGCCCGCCACCCGTGCCCGTTCCCGGGCTCCCCTCTCAGGGCTCTGGCTGGCACCTCTGCCCGCAGTGGGAGAAGGCATCGGGAGCTCTGGCTTTGCTGTCGGAGCTGCGCCGTAGGTGTCCTCACCTGCCGGGCGGGGATGCAGGTTCTGGAGGGATTTGGCGATGCGCTGCGTGGCGTAAAGTAGGGTCTGCGGTGTGGTCAGCCCTGTCTTACTGTTGTTTGGGGGGTCCTTCCCCAAAGAGGGGATGGAGAAAACGCTGCTCATCAATGCTGCGGGCGGTCACTAGAGGGGAAACGCAGGCTGGCACATTGTCTGGGCGGCTGCTCTGAGACCTCACAAACTCGTGCCATGAGCACAAGCTCCCCATGAGCGGTGTATTTCTGGGGACGGCGCGAGGGGAGCCTGTGCCTGCGGGGAGCTCCGGCCATCTTCTGGCTGATGCTCCAGCATCCCCCTGGCCATGCCAGGCTGTGTTTTGCTGGGCCAGCGGGCACTACGTGCCATGCAGCGCTCCCACCGCCACTTTTACTGTGGCACCGTGGCGTGCCCGGTCCAGGGTTGCCTTTCCCTGCGTGGTGCCACAGTGCCAAGCTGTTTTGCCATCCAGCTCAGAAAAAGCAGGGCGGCCACCTGGGGCGGAGATGCGCTGCCCACCTCCACCTGGCTTTGCGGGGCGAGCAGCGAGCTTGGTCCCAGAGCCTGGAAGTGGCAGGCTTGCCCTGCCCAGCGTAGTGTGAATGAGACCCAAAGCCAGGGCCATTGCTCTGCCTCCCGGAGCATGAAATCGGTCGGTGGCGACGCGTGGCCGTGGCATCGATGAAGTGTGTAATAGGCTGGGGGCAGGAGCTGTGCTGCCCTGTGGGGAAGAAAAAAGTGCTGTGGCCATCCCTGCCAGCCACCACCACGCTGCGCTTCTCCCCGGGCTGCGGGAAGAGGCTGTTCCCTGGCAGAGGCAGGGTTGTGCAGGGAGAGGATGCTCCCAGCACCAGCCGTCTGGCTAATGCTGCACCATCTGCTTTGGAGGGTGAGGCAAGGTGAACAGCAAGCTTTCGAGGAGCCTATAAATCCTGCACGCAGAGGCTCTTCTTGGAGGTGACTCGGGATGTGCGTGGGGTGATGCTGCTCCTGGCTGCTCCCCATGCTGGAAATCCTCAGGAAGCGGAGCCTGGGGGGGGACAGTGATCCCCCACCCCGCAAGGCATTTGGTGATGTCCCGTGGGCTTGGCTGGGAAAAGTCCTTTAGCAGAATGTGCTTCGGTGTAGTTGGAAGTTCTGCGTGGTTGGAAATGGTGGTGCCAGGGGGGGAAGGGAGTGCCCCCTCCCCTCCAGCAGCCGGGCTGCCGCTCGGTGAGAAAATGTATAACGCCTCGGTGTTGAAAAATGACTAATCCAGACCTTGGAGGGTTTGTAGGATACGTTCCTTTCTCGCGGTCGATAAAGATAAAGGGGATCGTTCTGCCAGCAAAATTAGTGTATCAAAGAGGGGGAAAAAAATGACAAGAGCTGCGGAGACAGAAAAATGGTTGGGGCAGCCCCGGGATGGTGCCCAGCATCACCGCGGCGCCCGTGCCTGCACCTCGTGCCGCGGAGGTGGGCAGGAGCGCGGCGCGCTC
>NW_009648965.1:216602-218635 GCF_000708025.1 Charadrius vociferus | reverse complement strand
ACCCCGCGCCGCTTTCCAGCCGGCGGTTGGCTTCCCCTCGCCTTCCCGGCACCGCTGCCGGCTGTCGGCGAGGGGCCACACGGGGACCGTTCGCGCCTCGGTCGGTGGCTGCGTGGAAGGGAGGCTAATGTACCGGAGGTGCCTCGGAAATGAGAGCCTTGGATGGGTTCCTGGCCCTATTGATCCGCCGGCAGTTTATGCATCCTGACATTCATAATCTCGGTCGGCGCTGATGGTCCAGATTAATGGGCCCGGGGGCTGTCCATCCGTCACTTCACATTAATTACTGAAGAGGTGTTTTTCCAGTGATTTACCTGACAGCGGCCCGTGATGAATCCCCCTAAACGGAGTGGGCAGTGATTAATCATGGGGCCCCGGCCCGGCCCCGCTCTGCCTTCCCCTCGACCGCAGCGCAGCCCCCCACGCCATCCGTCTCCATAAACCCTGCCTGATGCATATTTATAGGGGCAGGGGGGCCTGGCAGCTCGCGGCGTGCCTGCTGCTGCCAAAGATGATGAAAAATAAATCTCCGCCGGGACGGGGCAGCAGGTGAGCGGGGCTGCGGTGTGCTGGGGTGGCAGCCGTGGTCCCGCACCGGGGTGTCCCCGGGCTGGGATTTGGTTTTTGGTGCTCTGCGGCTGCTGTGGGCTTCTCCACGGTTTTTGATGCGTGGATGGTGCACGGGCTCTGTGTCCTGCTTTGGCCATAGCTGCTGGCACCTGAGGCTGGGCATCCCCAGGCAGCAGCCACCAAAGTGGGGCAGGCGCTTGGGTGATGCTGGCAGGGTTTTCCTGCTTCCCCCAAGCCCCGTACACCCCACTGAAGGCTGTAGGGCTGTGGGGTGCTCCGGGCGCCAAACCCCATCTGCAGAGCTGCTACCTCTGTTGGGGCTCCTCTATCCATCGCCGTGGCTGCCGGCGGCATGGGAGAGAGGGTGGGTGCCGGGCTGGGACCCCGACCCACCGCCCCGGGTAGGGGCTGCCCACCGCTTGCCCGGCTGCGGCGCCGTTGGGACACGGGCAGGGCAGTGACGCTGTCTCTCCTTGGCAGGCAGTGTTGGCAGCATGCAGCAGGAGGCAGAGGGCGGCCGGCCGCGCCGCAGGAAGCCCGACATGGCCCTCTACGTGCCCAAAGCGCGGCGGGAGAGAGCGGCGCAAGCGGTGGGTGACAAGCTGGCCGGGCACCACCGGGAGCCCGAGAACCACCGTCTGGCGCAGGACACTTGCCGGAGCAGCGGCGAGGGGCAGAGGCAAAGCCCCCGTGCCAGGACACAGGTGGGCAGAGCAGTGAGGAGGGAAAGCAAGGGGGATACTCGTCCGAAGGAGCCGCGGGCAGCCTCTGCCGGGCACCGCCGGAATCTGGGAGGCAGCTGCCCCGCCATGCTGGAGGGCTCGGGGGCCTCACCCAGCGTGCAGGAGCCGTGCCCGGATCCGGCTGGTGCCCAGCCCTGTGACGGGCAGCACAAAGCATCCCATGATGAAGGACTCGGGGAGCTCAGCCGTGGCAGCCAGGTGATGAGGACCAAGGCAGACGCTCCATCCCCAGCGAGTGCCCAGCCTGGAGCCACAGAGGCTACCCCTGAGCCTGGGGGAGATGCCGCTAACCCAGCACCCCCCGCTAGCCCACTGCTGGCGTGTCGGACAGGGCCGAGCAGTGTGTCGGAGCATTTGGGGGACATCATCCCATATCCAGCCGGGAACCTCTCCCTCTGCCCAGAAGAGGGTGTCCTGCAGCTGGCAGGGCCAAGCAACCAGGACAGTGTTCCCGGGCTGGCAAGGGAGGTTGTGGGTCCGAAAGCCCAAGAGGAGGAGAGGAAGTATGAGGGGTCTCTCCTGGTGGAGCAGAGCAAGAGCTGTGCCGCTGAGGTGCCAGAGGAGGAGGAGGAGAAGTGGGGAGGCACAGCCGAGCTTGCCGGGGAGAGCGCCTTGGATGCACCAGGAGGAGCCAGCTGCGAACCCGGGTGCTCGAGGGGTGGCACGGGCGATGCACTGGTGCTCCCAGGGGAGAGCACCCCAGGCCAGGGCATTGTCAGC
>NW_009648965.1:211064-216404 GCF_000708025.1 Charadrius vociferus | reverse complement strand
CCTCTGGAGCTGCTGTGCCATGGTGTAGAGGGGCTCTCGCCTGCAGCCTGGGCTGAGGAGCCGGTGGGGGCAGAGGAGGACACGGGATCGCCACAGCAGCACCGGTGCGGCCAGGAGCCTGAGGAACAAGAGGAAGTTCTCCGCAGCGGTTCCCCAAAGGCAGAGCAGGCCAGTGCTGGGACGCCGAGCCAGGCCAGCCCAGGCGCCGAGGAGAGCTGGGACGCGCTGTTCAACGACGACGGGGACTGCCTGGACCCGCGCCTGCTGGAGGAGGTATGTTCTGCGAGCTGGCGGCCACGGGGGTTTGCAGGGACGGTGGCTGCTGCCTGCTGGGATGCGGGGACAGGGGTCCATGGGGGTCAGCTGTCCCTGCGTCCTCTGGGGTAGGTCCATGGGGGGGTGGGCTGCACCAGGGGCATGTGGCCCGCCTGGCTGCACTGCGCTGCCTGCTGCGGTGCCGAAACGCCAGGGACCTCCACCTTCCCCCCCCCGAGCTGGTTCCCATCCAGTCCTGTGGTGCCGGTGAAGGCTGGGGGAGATCTTCCCTCTATAGTATATAAAGCGCAGCTGCCAAAACACGCTCCAGCACCGTAAACTGCAACTGCACCCTCGTGAAACCGGGGCTGGTGATAAAGAAACGGGCTGAGACGTATGGGTTCCCGTTGAAATAGCAACGGGAAGTTTCCTCGAAACTACAGCTTCTTAATCAGCTGTGGCTCATTACCATCCCCTCCTGCACTCATGCGGCTGAATTTACTACAATTAGTGCTGGGACCTACGTTGTTTTCCTGCCGTTTGCGAGGAAAGCTCGGTTTCTGCAGCGAGGCTGGATATCCCTTATTGCATATTAAATCAGTAGCGTCAAGCTGGTAATTTTCCAAATGACATTAATGTGCCCAAAGTAACAAACAGTGCTAATATTGTTACAGCCAGCGTCCGTCCACCCTGGGCTGGAAGCAGGGTGTGAAGTGGCGGGTGGTGCCTGATAACAGCTCCTGGGAAGGGATGAGATTAACTCAAGAGCATCTTTACTGAGCAGCAGTGGTACCCACCTGGTCCGTGGGGCCGTGCTCGGGCTGGTGTGCCCTCGCCAAACCTGTTGTGGGGCTGGGACAGGGTGTGGGGCACACAGGGCTCACCTCCGGCGCTGCTCGGAGGGCGATGTGGAAGAGCTTTGGGTACCCCCATCCCTGCCTGGCTGTGCTCCCCCCAGCCCCAGTCCACTGCTCTCCAGCCAGGAGGTTGTGCTGAGTGCTGGTGCGAGGGGGACGGTGCTGCTGCTCCGATGGCAGCTGGTGGACGTGGCGATGGCACTGGTGTTCCGTGGGCTGGCACGGGGGGCATGGCTTTGTCCTCGGACACAGCGGAGTGGCTGCCTGGCCCCACCGGGGAGGCAGGTCCAGGAAGGGCCCATGTTATGCTTGAGCCATAGGATGCTGCAGGCAAGGTTGTGCCGTGCAGCACCGGTGCTGTGAGCCGCTCCGGAGCATCTGCATTAGCTCCCCCATGCACAAGCTCTGAGCAAAGTTTGAGCTTTCCAGGAAGCTTCCCAAAATGGGTGAATAAGAACCTGGAAAAGGGATTTATCAATGAGAAGTCCCCATCTTCACCCCCCTGCAGATTGCCATACTGAGCCTGGTGCTTCCCAAGCCCTTCGAGCTCTCAGCAGGCAGGTGCAGACGTGGCTGCTCAGGGAGGGTGCAGGCTCTCAGGAAGATGGAGCTGTTGTTAATTAACAAAAAGGACAAGAAAATTAGTAGCGTTCTTCCTCGTAACCGAATCCTTATGCAGTGCGGATAGCCGGCAGAGAGCAAGATTTATGACGTTCTGTGTGGAGGAGAGATTTCTGATAGGGGACAGCTCTTTAATCTAGCAGGAAAAAACACCGTAGTGAGATCCATTGGCTGGAAGCTGAAACCAGACAAATTCAGAGTAGAAATCAGTTTGAACGCAGAGGGTAATTAAACACTGCGACCATTTCCTTGCAGGCTCGGTGGACTCTCCATCAGCCGGCACTGTGGGGTGGGGACCACGGTGCGTGCGTGCCAGGGACCGCGGTGCATGCGTGCCGGTGCACGCCTCCCCTCCAGCTCTGGATGTGCGCTCTCGGTGAGCGAGCGGGAGCGTAAGCGAGCGGCCACGGACCCTTCTAACGTGCTCCGGCGAGGATGCATCATTAGGGAGCAGCAAGGCATGATGGACAGGCTTCGTTTCCTGCAGCGTCCTGCCTCTGCTGTCTGTCCGTCTGTCCGTCAGTGGACGTTTCCCAGTGCCGGGTGCCTGCCAGGGCTGGGGGCTCACATTCCCTGCCCTGCCCCATGGCTGGGGGGCTGTGGGCACCCTGCATGGCAGGGCTGGCAGTGCCGGGGGGGTACCTGTTGAGCCGTGCCTGCCGCGTGGCTGAGCCCGGCTGCCAGACGGCTCCTGTCCTTGCTGCCCCGCCACACTCGCTGATTTGTGAAGGTCAAGGACCGCTCCGGCACTCGGTGCTCCCGCTCTCTAATCATCTTCCCGGTGCCTGGCACTACCCGAGTGCTCTGCTCCCTCAAGCGGCACCGCAGGGCTTCATCCTGCAGGGGGATGGGTCCTTCGTGTCCCCCCGAGCGGGCAGGGGGTGCTGGGTGCGTGTGCTGCCCTGCGCGGGGTGTGCTCGGTCGGTGGGTGATGGTGGTGGGGCAGGCGGCTCTGCCGGCAGCGCGAGCCTGTCCCGTGAGCTCCATAACTCAGCTCGCCCCTCCGCCAGCATGCAGCCGCCCTGGCAGCACCCCCTTACCTGCCGTGAATCCATCTTCCCCATAAAATTGTCGGAATGAGCACTTTTTATTGACTGAGCTGGCTGGGATTTATGGACTCTAACCTTCCAGCCGTGGTGTGCTCCGCTACGATCGCTTGGGGGACCGGGCTGGGAAGCAGGCTGAGTTATGTACCCGTTCCCCGGCACCGCGCCAGCCCCACGTTCCGGAGGGGGAAGAGGGGAGCCGGCGGTGGCTTCTGGCTGTGCCTGGCCCGGTGTCGCAGCCAGAGTGGGGCTGTGAATCCCCTCGGCTGCCGGCACGGCCCGATTTGGAAAGTAAAGGTGCAGCCCACCGGCATGGGTGCTGCGGGGCGGAGGGGGGGCAGAGGGCGGCTGCGCCCCCGTGTCGTGGCAGGGGGAGACTGCTGCCCGTGTTTTAAAATGAAGGGTGAAAAACGGGAGAGGTAGAGAAGTGCTACAGCCATCATCTTTTAGAGCTGGAGAAAGTGCCCCGCTGTGAGATACTAAACGTGCACAACCCGTTTAGCTTATCAAGAAGAAGATTGAGAAGGGACTTGATTAGCGTGAGTAAGTGCCGTCACGGGGAGGGCAGCAGGGACCAAGGGCTCTTTAATCCAGTGGAGAGGCAGAACAAGAACTGCCGGCTGGAAAGCGAAGCCAGACAAATTCAAATGAGAAATAAGGCATAAATTTTTAGCCGCGCAGGTGATTAACCACCAGAACTTGCTCCTCAGGGGAGCTCAGGCTTTTCCATCTTGGTGTCTGGGGTGCCGATGGGCTGCTCCGGTGCATGTGCTGCAGCTGGGACATGCCGGGCCTGGTGCTCCTGCATGGCGGGCAGACGTCAGTCTTTCTTCCTGGCCTTGCTGTCCCACTCCTTGTTGTTCCCCAAATATATTTTGGGTAGCACGTCACTGTGGAAGGATGGCTGTGCTTGGGGGTGCATGTGTTGTCTCACCAGTGCCGTTCCCACCCCATCCCCGGCAGGACCGTGCAGTGCGGCAAGCAAAGCGCATGGCGTGAGAGCCCGGGTCAGTAACTCCTAATATCTCAATGCCATGAATCCATCCGCAGTGCTGGGGCAGAGCGCGGGGGCCGGACCAATTCCCAGGGAGCGCTTGCCATGGATCGGGAACTGGCGTGGGGCGGGCGGGCATGGGTTGCTCAGCGCTGTGCCTCTCCCACCCCTGCAGCTCTCGGGGGGTGAGAAGCGCCAGGAGAGCCGGCAGTCACCCCGCTTCGACTACTACGGGGCCGAGCCTGCTGCACCGGACCTCAGCGATGCTGAGCTGCCCCACGTCATTGAGATCTATGATTTCCCCTCGGATTTCCGTACTGAGGACCTGCTGCGTGTCTTCTGCAGCTATCAGTGAGTCTGCCGGCAATGCCCCATCCCCAGTGCTCGGGTCTCCTGCCTGGGCTCTGCTCCGGACCCCTGCCCGCCCGGTGCCAATGCCTTGCTGAGCTTCCTTCTCTCTGGCAGGAAAAAAGGCTTTGATATTAAGTGGGTGGACGATACGCATGCCCTGGGCATCTTCTCCAGCCCTATAACAGGTACTGCTCCCAGTTCAGCTGGGGATGGGCAGAGGGGAGGCATCCCTGCCTCTCCCGCAGCCAGATCCTGGGCATGGGGCTGGCCCCACACGCAGACACCGCCGCTCTCTCCCCGCAGCACGCGATGCCCTCAGCACCAAGCACCTGATGGTGAAGACTCGCCCGCTCTCCCAGGGCACCCGTGCCTCTAAAGCCAAAGCCAGGGCGTACGCTGGTGAGTGATGCTGCCCTTTGCCAGCTTGTGCTGTGGTGTTTGTGCTGCAGCATCTTCATCCCAATAACTGGAGAGGGATGGGGCACCAGCTGCCCTCTCTCTCCTGGGATGCCCCTAGTGATGTCCCCCATCTCTCCTCACCCAGACTACCTGCAGCCAGCCAAGGAGCGCCCCGAAACATCGGCTGCCCTGGCCAGGCGGCTGGTGATCGGCGCCCTGGGGGTACGCAGCAACCAGACGGCAGCCCAGCGAGATGCCGAGCGGAGGAAGCTGCAAGAAGCCCGGGGTGAGATTTGGGTGCATCGGGGGACTGCGGTATGGGGGGACCTTTGCCATGGATGGCATTCTCACAGGGTGCTGGGTGGAAGGGAGATGCATAAGGGTGGGCTCTGGCCACGTTCACGGGGAAGTAGGTAGCTGTGGGGTGATAAGGACGTGGGGTTCACCCTCCTCTTGCCTCCACAGAGAGGAAGCGCCTGGAGAACAAGCAGCGGGAGGATGCCTGGGAGGGCCGGGAGTGAGCCGGGGGGCTGCACCTTACCCCTGCTGGGAGCCCCCCCGCGGTGAGGCACCCGGGCCCCTCTCTGCGGGCAGGCAGGGCACCCTGCACCTCGGAGCAGGGATGGATCCTGCACCGCATCCCAAAGCACTGGGCTGCTCCACCGAAAGGGCTGAGCAGGGTGCGTGCAGGCTGGTGGGTGCCATGCGGATGCTGTCGCCGTCAGGCAGCGCTGCCCATCCTGCCCAGGGCAGGACCCCCGGTGCTGTCTGCTGCGGCGGGGGGCGCCGACGGGGTGGGGGGGGGCCGGGCGCGCAG
>NW_009648965.1:209279-210358 GCF_000708025.1 Charadrius vociferus | reverse complement strand
GTGCCCGCCGCGCACCCTGGTCTTGCCCGCCTCCCCCGGCCACTCGTGGCTCAGCCAGTGGAAATTTCAGGGCATGAAGCTGCTCTCATGCGGAAAGCATCTTCCCCACCGTCCGGCATCCCTTGAACCACAGCGGAGCGAGCCTCTGCCGGCACGCACCGCGCCACGGCCCCTGGCCTCAGGCCACCCCAGTGCGTCACCACTGTCCCCAGCAGCTCCTCCACGTGTGGGTACCATCACGTGTGGGTACAACCCAGCCTGTCCTGGCTGTGCAGGGCCAAGGCGGGTGCTGGCAGCCCCCCCATCCCAGTGTCTGCCAGCAAGGTGGGGACAGCCAGGGGTGTGCAAGGACAGACGTGGCACTGCCCAGTAGCTGTGTTGCCAGGGGCTGGGCTTTACAGAGCGTGGGTCGGTGGTGAATATTCCCATTTATTTCCTTTAAAAAAATTCTGCTAGAAACCACGGGAGGAAAGAAACACAGAGAGCAAGGGCATGGTGTCCCCTGTGTCCCCGCCCTGTGCCCAGGAGCAAGGGCTTTAAGGGGCAGAGTGGCCCCATCCCAGCTCCCAGGGCTGGGAAGCTGCCAGGGCAGCCTGGGAAAGCCCGGCATGGCGGCTACAGCCGCGGTGGCTGGCGGGCTGGCTGGTGGCCCACACTGCTACAGAGCTGGCCCAGTCCCTTTGTGTGCATGGGGTCAGGCAGGTCAAGGCCAGGGTACCCTGGCCAGCTGGGGACTCCAGCGGCGAGCTGGAGCCGCCTGGCACCAGCCACAGGCAGCCAGCCAGGGGGCTAGTGGCCCTGGGTGGTGGTGGGGGACACTGCCTGGCCAGGGGGACATCGCCTAGACCAGGGTTGTTCCTGGCCAGGGACCGGCGTTGTGGTCCAAGCAGGGACAAGCACAGGGGAAGGAGCAGGGGATGGTGGGGTTGATAAGGGGGTATCCCCTCTGCCATAGCACAGCACCTTTATTGAGGACAGGACTGGTGCACGGGTGGCAGTGGCTGGAGCCTGTCCTGAGCCTGCTGGGATGGGGGTCCAGGTGGGCAGGCTGAGGTAGTCATCCTGGGGGGGGCACCGGA
>NW_009648965.1:207383-207791 GCF_000708025.1 Charadrius vociferus | reverse complement strand
CAGGAGAAGGGGGGTGCCCCCTCCCAGCCGTACCCCGTGGGCTCCCGGTACTCACGGGCCGTGCAGGTGACCCCCGCTGAGAAGCGTCCCCCGCCGCTGGGGCAGTGGACAGGGCCGTGGCGCTGGCACTGCTGGAGGGCCAGCTCGGTGCCGGCGCAGCGCACCCCACTCATCAGCACCCGGGTGGCATCGGGGCTGCCAGCCCAGTACCACGTCTCCTGGGCAAAGGAGGAGCACAGCGCTGGGACCAGCCCTCGCACCCCAGTGCTGCCACCAGGGCTTGTCACCCCAGGCTGTCCCACCCCAGACCCCCTGACCACCCCAAACCCACGCCGCACATCCCGTAGGACCCCTCTCAGCCCAGGCGTGGGGTTGGGACCCCACTCACCTGGAGGGCACGGCTGGCCA
>NW_009648965.1:205457-207252 GCF_000708025.1 Charadrius vociferus | reverse complement strand
AGCCGCACCTGCGGGCAAAGAGGGGCTGAGACAGAGCGCGGGGCATAACCCCATCCCTCCCAATCGGGAATGCAATGGGGCAGGCAGCCCCACGCATCCAGCTGAACATCTTCCCCATATTCCTCTTCCTCCTTTCCTCCCTACAAGACCACTTTTGCCACCAGCTCATCCTGCAGGCCCCTGTCAGTGTGCTGCTTTGTGTCCCCTCGTCCCCTGGGGGATGCTCTGAGCATCCGCACCGGGCACAGAGCTTGGGGGGCAAGGGCTGCACAATGAGGCTGGGGCTCCATGGGCTCCGAGGAGGTGGCAGGGGCTCACCTGGCTCTGGAAGTCCATATGGGGCATGTGGCAGCGGACGGCGGCGTCGGCCTCGTGCCGGCACCCGCTCCGCTCGGCATCCTGGAAGCGGCACTCGCCCAGGGAACGCTCGTGGCCGGTGCACCGCACATCGCTCATGTGGATGGGTCCCAGACCTGAAGCAGAGGGAGGGTGAGCGCTCCCTGCCCCGTGCCTGTCCTGGAGCAGGGAGATCCCCCACCCTCCTTCCTCTGGTCTGAGGGTTCCCTACAGGCATGGGGCTGCCTCTGGCAGGAGCAGCCAAGGGAGCCCCATCCCAGTACAGGCTGGAGCTGCCTGGACATCCCAGTGTGTTCCAGCAGCATCCAGTGAACCTTTACCCACCCATGCCCCTCCAAGCCCAGCAATGCCCCGAGTTCGTGCCACGCTCTCTGCCTCACCTTGGCCCATCTGGGCTCCCACCAGGGCTTGCTTCGCCGTCCCGTAGCCCAGCTGCCGGCACACCACGCTGGCTGCGGCCAGGTCCCACTGCTTGTCACACACGGTGCCCCACTGCCCGTGGCGCAGCACCTCCACCCGGCCCTCACCGGCATGAGTGCCCGCTCGCAGCCGCACTGGGAGCACCTGGGCACGGGGAGCAGCCGGTCAGCGGTCCCAGGGCAGGGCCACCCACCTGCACTACGGGCACCGGTGCAAACGGGGTGACCTGATGCTGCCCGGCTCCAGGACCCTCCATCAGCAGGACGGGGCATGGGGCCGTGCCGGGGCTCACCTTTCCCGCAGAGGTCTTGCTTCTGCCCTTGCCTGTGCTCTTCTGGAAGGCAGGGCCGGGGAGGCAGCTGACGATGGCGTGCATGCCACGGGGACAGGCATGCTGGCGGGGGGCCGGTGGGGCCACCTGCGTGGGGCAGCGGGCCAGGTGGGGCTCCGTGCCCCGGCACCGCACCCTGTGGATCCAGAAGCTGTTCTTCTGGCTGAGGGTCTTCAAGCTGCCAAGGTAGAAGAGCAGGGAGAGGCATCAGCTTGGGCACTGGAGAGTGTCCCCCACCCAACACCTGCACTGGGTGCCCACACAGGGTGCCCCTGCTCACCCTGCCCAGGGCTGAGCCCTACCTGGAGTTGGGGTCCTTCAGCTTCATGTTCCACAGCTTCCTGCAGGTGCACAGAGACGGGAGGTCACGGGGGGGCCATGCTGACCCTGCAGGGCTCTGGAGCCCCCATCCTATCATCCCTGCCCTCCCCAGCACCCCGTGGCAGGAGTTGGAGCCGTGGAGTCCTCCCATGGCATGGCAGGGTGAGGAAAGGTCCTCTCCCCACTGGCAATTACGTGCCAAGCCCGGCTGTGCCGTGTGCCCCGGCGGGACTGCGTGACTCCTGGCACCAGCAGGGGCTCATTACAGGCTGTATTTATAGCCCCAGCCCAAGGCGGGGGTGGAGGGGCCAAGGGCCACTTGCCTCTCCTTTCCTTCCACTCATGCTTTGCTTGCCCAAGCTGATA
>NW_009648965.1:201833-202228 GCF_000708025.1 Charadrius vociferus | reverse complement strand
CGGCGTGACAAGGGCAGGCTGGGGGTGTGTTGCCCCCCCCCCAACTCCAGCCCAGCCCTCAGGGCTCACTGCGTGCCATCACTGCTAAAAATATGCTGCCGGCAGCAGGGCAGCCCCGTGCGCGGGAAGCTGTGGGCAACGGGGCGGGCGTGCGGGGCTATTCTCAGAGGGCTGCGGGACTATTCCTGGCCGGTCAATATTGATTCAGCCAGCTCAGGTGCAACAGCTCAGCCCGGCAGCACCGTATTTAGGGCCCGGCGGGAGGCGAGGCGGGTGGCTGAATCGGGACCATTGTCCCCGGGAGGAAGAGGGCAGGGAGAGGTGAGCTCTGCTGTAATCTGCAGCAAGCGGCTCCCCCCCGCCGAACCCCGCGGAGGGGGGGCACCCCCAAGCGC
>NW_009648965.1:195790-201619 GCF_000708025.1 Charadrius vociferus | reverse complement strand
AGAGGACAGTTTGGGGGCTCCAGGTAGCAAAGCAGGTCTCCAGCAGCTCCCTGCTTGTTCTAGGCACCTTGGGGTGGTCCAGGCCAGCCTGGGGTGGGGGGGCTGCAGCCAAATAGCCCCACACGCACCTGAGCCTGCATCAGTGAGCAGAGGAGAGGGGCAGGGGCTGGTTGTCCCCATCCACTGCTCTGGGACATGCCTGTGATCTCTGGCAGCTCCCCCAAGGGGGGCATCGTCAGGGACAGTGCAGCCCCCCATGCCAGCACAGCATGAGCCGCACAAAGAGCTGAAAAACCACAGTGAGTGCTTGAGGCAGAGCCCAGGATGGGGTTTATTTCCACGGCTGCAGACGGGGGCTGAGCCCAGCCGTGGCTGCCCAGTGCCCAGGAGCCACCTGGGCAAGGCCAGGCTGTCGTGGGCTGGGAGTAGCCACGTGTTCAAGATGACAGTGGCAGCTGGGACCACAAGGGACCCTGCCAGCCTGCACCCCCTCGCTCTCAGGGGATGCTGCTGCCCTGAAGTGCCCGGGAAGCAAGTTGGGGACGGGGAGAGCTCTACGTTAGGACAGCACAGCTCACCACAGCCACAACCCTGCATAGGCAAAGTTGGTGTCACCACTGCCATCACAGGCGCCTGAAGTCCTCGAGGGCCACCTGGGCGGCGTTGCGTCCCGCTGCTCCCATCACTCCTCCTCCTGCAAGAGAGCAGAAATAGGGAGCAGTGGGCAGCTCCAGCCCCAGGAGATGGGGCTCAGGGCTGCACCAGAGGAGCTGCACCTCCTCCCTGCCCATGAAGGGGCAGAGAGGGGAGTGGAGACCCTCCTCCCCTCCCTGTGCCGCCCTTGCATCGCTTCCATGCACCTCCTGCAGCCTCCCCCAGGAGGGTCCTGGCTCCCAGCCCTACTCACCAGGGTGGGCTCCGCTTCCACACAGATACAAGCCAGGAACTGGGGACCGGTAACCCGAGTAGGATGGTGCTGGCCGGGCAAAGTACAGCTGGTCCAGGGACATCGCCCCATGGAAGATGTTCTGCAAGCAGAGCTCTGTGTGAGCTGGCTGTGCCTGGCCCAGGGCTGTGTGCCCACCCGCACTGGCTCAGACCCAAACCCGCATTGTACCCACCCCACCGGGCAGCCCGAAGATCTTCTCCAGGTCTGGTGGCGTCAGGATGTCCCTGCCGATGATGGATGACTTGAACCCCGGGGCATAGGCTTCGATGCAGTCAAACACTAGAGAGGGATGAAGGGACTGATGGGCAGCTCAAGAGGACATGATGGCCAGCCCCTGAGCAGCTCCAGGGTGGCTCTGCCCAGGGACAGGGACCAGCACCCCTGGTGTCACCTGGGTCCGTGTGTGCATTATGCACCCATATCCATGTACGCATCACATACCCGTGTCCGCGTATGCATTTCTGGCCTGCTCGTCCCAGGGCCGCCCGCCTGCCAGCACGGAGGGGGTGTACTGAGTGAAGAGGGACACGACGTGGCAGCCCTGTGGGGCCAGTCCCGGGTCCAGCACCGAGGGGATGCAGAGCTCAATCATGGGCCTGGGGGAGCATGACACTAGCTGGGCAGGCAGTAGAGGATCCAAACACCTCAAACCTCTTCCCCCAGCACCACTCGCCATGGCTGTCCTGCCCCTTCCCCGGGGCACCGAGGTGTGCTGGTGCAGGCTCTTCTGCTGGAGGGGTGCCCATGGGTGGCCTCAGTGAAGGCCTGGTGCAGGAGGTGGGTGCCCTCGCAGTTGAGATGGATGGAGCACTGGTGGTGGGGCAGGGGCCGGCCGTCGCGGGCGTTGGGAGCAGCCAGGAAGCTGGGTAGCCGGTCCACAGCCACTGGGCACGGGATGGGGACGGGAAAAGGGAGATGCCGCCTCCTGCTGAGCATGGCACCAGTGTCCCTCCAGTGGGGATGGTGGTGCAGGTGGCCTCGCTGGTACCTACCATTGATCTTGGTGACGGGAGAGCGTGTGTCAACCTGTTGGATACGCTGGACAAAATCCTTTGGCAAGTCTTCCTGGGATGGGAGAGGCCAGGGCAGAGCCCAGCGGTGAGGAGGGGACAGCCTGCCTGGGGGATGCCACCACACCAAGCCCCTGCCAGTCCCGGGTGCCCCGTACCTGGGGGGTGAGCTCCAGGAAGGTGATTTGGGGGGAGGCGTTGGACAGCACCAGTTTGCTCTTCACCTCCGTCCCGTCCTGCAGCGCAACGCCCTGCGCCCGCCCGTCCCTGCCCAGCAGCACGTGGCACACCGCCTGGGCAGGCAGAGGGGACAGGACCTCACCAAAAGCATCCCCGCTCCCTCCAGGCCAGCCAGGCAGCTCCCAGCGCCCAGACACCCTGTACCTTCTCAGTAAAGATGTGGGCTCCCCGGGCAGCCGCTGCGCCGGCGATGGCTTGGGACAGAGCCCCCATCCCACCAGCCACGTAGCCCCAGGCCCCCTTCTGTCCCTCCAGCTCGCCCATCACGTGGTGCAACAGCACGTACCTGCGGCGGCAGGACCCCTGGTTAGCTGTCGGCCGAGGGGACACATCTGTCCCCGTGCATGGGCATGGTGAGGAGGGTGCCATGGCCCCTATAGATGGGATCGCGCCAGCTCACAGGATGTCAAATCAGTTACAGGCAGTACCCATCGGCCAGGCTTGACCTGGCCTGGGGACAGAGGTGTCCAAACAGCAAAGGGGCAGTGGGTACCACTCAGGAGAGCCACATGGCAGGGATGAGGGGCACCCCCTTTCCCAGCTCTAACCTCTGAGCCACCCCGGCAAGGCTGAGCGGGCAGCAGGAGGGAGAGGCAGGGGGGCAGAGCACAGGGTGCCAGGGCACAGCAGAGCCAAGGAGCTGCCAGAGCACAGAGGATGGCACCAGGGGACAGTGCAGCCATGAGTCCCGGGGGGAAAGGACCCTCACCCGCTGCCGGGGCTGTGGGGGCTGGCCATGGCTCCAATGACTGCGTCAGTAGCCAGAGTTGCCTTGAGGGGCTCTGACTCAAACCACTGATCCAGGATCTGGTCGACGAGAAAAGGAGAGCGCCAGGGTCAGGGTGGGGGGCTGCCGCAGCTCCCTCGAGGGCAGGCAGGGACGTGGCTGGTGGCTCTGTGCCACTGCTGCCAGCACTCACCTTGGAGATGGGGGCTGTGAGCACCTCATAGTAACGGGGCAGCTGCCGCCCCAACACCAGCCCTGCGGGTGCAGAGGCAGCGTAAGACCTGTACAGCCGTGCCAGGGCCAGCTGCCTGCGCCCGGTTGGGTTTGGGAACAGGTAGCGGGCAAGCCTGCTGGTCTGCCAGCTCAGCTGGAGCTCCTGAGGAGCCTGTGTCCTGGGAAGGAGCATTGCCCGCTCCAGGTGTGGGCAAACACCCATCGCCATCAGGGTCCCCCAGCATCCCAAACATACCTGCCTGCATCAGGGGTCGCAGGGCTTTTAGGGCCCTGAGTCGCTGGAGCAGGGACCCCTGCCCCAGGGCAGCTGTGTCCACTGGGGGGGCATCCAGCAGCGGATCGAGGGCTGACACCAAGCCCCCCATGAACGCCTCATACTCAGGGTAAGCCTGAGAGGGAACAGAGGAGGGACAAGAGGGACTGCACCATGGTAGGTGCAATGGATACCCCACCTAGGAGCATCCCTGCTGCTCCAGTGGGCAGGGCAGCCCCTCGGTGTCTTTGACATGCCAAGCACGTGCCCCAACGGTACCTGGGCATCCTTCTGGGAGAACTGAGCAATCTGCTGCTGTGTCTTGGCCATGTCATGCCCCAGCAGGAGGGAGCGGGGGGGGCTCCTGTCCTCCAGCAGCGGGGTAAAGGAGTAGGGGTCCCGCGGGAGCACCCTTAGGCCGTGCCTCTGCAAGACAGGGATGGCAGAACCCACCCTGCGGGGACAGCCTGGCAGCGGGGTCACCCTGCTGGTGTGGCAGGAGGTGCCAGCAGCCCAGTGAGGGATGGGTGCCGGTACCTGCAGCTCCAGCTCAGTATATATCTGCGGCCGCAGCAAGCTGAGCAGGTATGATGCCCGGGAGAACTTGAAGCCTGGAAGATGTGGGGTGGTGGGGGGTGCCCGCACCCAGGGCTGGCCAGGGGCAGGGGGACACGGGGTACACAGGGGTACCTGGCACAATCTCCTCCGTGACGGCCGCGCCGCCCAGCACGTGGCGTTTCTCCAGCACAGCCGTGCGCACCCCTGCCCGCTGCAGGTAGGCAGCCTGCGGGGAGTGTGGCATCATGCTGCCCATCCCTCTGGGTGGGATGTGTCCTCATCACCGTGAGGACCCATCCTACTCCCACCAGGGAGGACCCTGCTTCCCACAGCCCTGTGGGAGCCCCCAGCCCCATGGGCCTTGCCACCAACACCCTCCCTTGCCCATGGTGCAGACCCTCCCTGGTCCCCCAGCATCCCCTGGTGATGGAGGTGACAGCACTCTGTGCTCGGTACTCACTGCCACCAGCCCGTTGTGCCCTGCAAGGAAAGAGGGAGGTGAGCGGAGCCTGGTGGTAAGGCGGTCCCACAGCACAGGGCACCCTGCCATGCCCGGGATACAGGGCTGGCACAGCCACCCAGATAACGGGGACATGGGATACAGGTGACAGGGAGCATCCTCCCCCATCCCTACAGCCCTGGCCCTAACAGTGCAGGGGAGGGGGACAGAAGTGGCCTGAGCAGATGCTCCAGCTGTGCCCTGCACAAGCAGCATGCTGGGGTGGGGGGGGCCGCAATGTGTGCCCAGCTGTGCAAGAACCCTGCACCCTCCCTGGCATGAGGAGCATGCTGGGGGGCTGCAACATGCCCAGCACCACCACGGCCCCCCCCGGGCAACCCTCCCACCTGCCCTGGGGGGAGGGCAGCTGGGCGTCCCCACCAGCTTCCCACAGCCCAACGTTACCTGCCCCGATCACCACCGCATCGTACTCCCGTTGCAGCCGGTCTGCAGCCGTGGCATGGGCCAACCGCGCTCCTGGCAGCCCCGGGGACAGATGCCAGCCCCGCAGCCAGCAGGAAGGGCAGCCTGTGCCCAGCCTTGCCCGGAGCATGGCTGCCATGGCCCCGCAGTGCCCCGCTGCCCTGCGCCCAGCAGCCTGGACTTTGCTTTCACAGCAGAGCTTTTCCCAGGGCTTCCGGGCACGGGGAGGGGAGGGTGGGGGGGGCCAGGGCAGGGGACGCCTTGGCGTGGAGCCGGATGCTGCGTCCCAGGCCTTGCAAGGCACTGAAGCCGGCAGAGCTTTGCCAGGGACTTGCAGGGGGACTGGAGACCAGCTAAGGCGGCAACAGGGTTGCATCCAGGATTGCATCCTGCCTGGTGCTCAGCAGAATGCCACGGGCTCCCCAGCTTGTAGCCCGGGAAGGTGCTGGGCAGGCAGGCAGGGGGCCAGCAGCTCCCTCCAGCCCCTGTTCTGCTCCAGGGAGGACTCAGGGGCATGTGGCTGGGGGGACGGGCCACCAAGCACCGTGAGACGGGGGGAGCTTGGCCCCCCTACTTGAGCAGGAGAGCTTCAAGCACAGCCCTGGGAGCAGCGGGAGAAGGGGCAGCCTCGGGGAGAGCTTGGCCCTGAACCCAGCGCTGTTGCTTGGTAGGGCAAATTCCTGCCCAGCAGCATGGGGCAAAGGCCCCGTCGTGGTCCAGTGCTCCCTGAACCGCCGTCCCCAGACCCAGCGAACAGCACAGAGCGACAAGGGGCAGAAACTGTCCGAGCCCCTCGGGGCTGGCCCCATCCCCGGCCATGCTCGGGGGGTTTGCATGTGCACGGTGCCCAAATATGCCTGGGAAACACAGCAACTGTGTTTTTTTTTCCCCGTCTTCACAGGGGAGCTCAGCCCCACGGCTGACTGGTGTCTGAGA
>NW_009648965.1:191675-195772 GCF_000708025.1 Charadrius vociferus | reverse complement strand
GAAGGCTGGGCTGCACCTCCCCAGAGCCCTCCAAGCCCCCGAGGGCTCCACACATTTCGGGGCGAGGGGGAAGGGGGGAAAACCCTCAGCTATTCCTCCACACAGGTTTGGCTACACCGTTTTGTTCTCCAGCCAAAGCCCGGGGGTGATGCCAAGCCAACGCTATAAATCCTGCTTTGGAAATGCACTTTTCAGCAAGACGGTGATTTGCCAACAACCTCTCAGCCCCACTCTCCGCCTGTCCCTGGAGGCTGCCGGGTGCCAGTGAAGCCCACGGAGAGTGGGAAGGCGGGCAGCAGCAGCCCCGGCTGGGCTGGAGGATGGGAATTCCGCCCGTGGCTGCCTGCAGGCACAGCTGACGGCGCACAGACACCAAGAAAGCAGCCCAGGCGCTGGGAACACCCACACACCCGCTTTAATCCCAGCCCCGAGGAGGGTGAAGGCAGCTCAGAGCAGGGGGATGCGGGAGGGCTCCCAGAGACGCCGTGCCAAATCGCAGGCCTGCTGGACCACGAGCTCGGAGGGGATGATGCCCAGGTGCACGGTCAGCAGCTCATAGCACTTCACCACCTCTGCCTGGTGGTTCTTGCTGTAGTAACGCAGCAGTTTCCTGGGAAGGAGAAGACAGAGGGCTCAGCAGGTGCAGGGCAGCCTGGAACCCCCTTTCTAACAACTTTCCCCCTAGCAAGTCCCTGGCAAGGACACTGCCCAGCCACTGACAGGACCACGGCACCAGGCTGGAGAGAAGGGCTGTTGCGACCCTGGTGACACTGCAGCACTGGTACCACCCTGCAGCGAGGTCCCGGTGAGGAGAGCATCACCCATGGGGACCCCCATGCCAGTACAGCCCTGAGCGCTGGTGCCAAACCACAGGTCTGGGGACTGCTCACCTGTAGTAGTCTCCTGCCAGCATCCCGATGGGAGCAGAGTCATCAGAGAGAACCGGAACCTCCATCACCTCCAGCTTGTAGCCCTGGGGAGAGATGACAGCAGAGGGCAGGAGCAGAGAGGGGACCACCGAGGAGCCAGAGCCGGCTGTGCCAACAGCTCTGCTCCCTGTCCTCAGAAGGTGCTGGGGGAGAGGGACTCAGCCCCTTCCTCGCTCCACATACCAGCTCGTTCTCAAACCAGAGGAAGTAGGAGCAGCAGTAGTCACCATCCTGCAGCATGAGCGTTGTGTACCCCTTCTGTAGGTATCGCCGGGCCAATGTGATCAGGGACCAGACCTGGGGGACAAGGAGCACCTGCAGCCTGAGCAGAAAACCCTCCAACCGTCAGCCCCTCCTGTGGTCCCCATCCCACCCCCAGCCCCATGAGCAGTACCTTTCTCTTGATGAAGGAGGCCAGGGGGCCCTTGCCCAGCTCTGAGCTGGACTTCTCTGTCACACTGAGCGATGGTGCCATCATCTGCCCAGCAGTGCGGTCCACATAAATGAAGTGCACCAGGCCAGGAAAGTCCTCCAGATACGTGGGGTGGGTTAAGGCTGTCCAACAACTTTGGTGCCCTTCCAGGACAGCCCCTGAGCCTCGGGGAAACCACTTACACCCACCACACTCCTCCCCTCGAGCCTGGTGCTGGGGGGACAGGGTCCTCCTGCTCCCACCTCTGTTACCCCCCCACCCAGGGACCTCTCCTCTCCAGGCTGGGCTCCCAGCCACAGGGACGGGTATGACACCATGGTGATATTGCGCCTGCTCTTGACCAGCAGAAAGTCCCGCCAGTCCAGCAGCTTCTCCCTGCCGAGAAGACGCACAGTGAGAGGTCGGGACCCCGCAAGCCCCAGCACAGCTGGGTGTGGGGCAGACCCCCGAGAATGGTGGCCATCCCCATACACTCACCTCATCAGCTTCTGGGCACGGTCCCGCAGCCCCTGGGACAGGCTGTGGCTGGCAGAGGCCAGGAAGAGCTGGCGGTACACAGAGCAGAGCTGCCGCTTCACGTTGGCCACTGCCTGCAGCAGCCTGAGCCAGGAGACACAGGCAGTACAGAGTTTCATCCCTGGGTCCCCCGTACCGCAGGGATGGCCACAGGGACAGCCGTGCCACCCCCCAGACTGGGAAAGGTCCCTGCCTCTCCAGATAATTTCCCCGGCCACCCTGTTACTCACTCCAAGGAGTTTGCAGGCTCGTTCCGTGAAAATATCTTGTTCTTGAAGTCCACCCAGGCGTTCTGCAACTAGAGAGAGACAGGGCTCAGCGTCAGGCTGTGGGGACAGCAGTACAGGGTCCTCGTGTCCCCACTCCCACCTGGATGTCCTGCCCGCTCAGCTTCTTCACAAACTTGTCCATGCGCTGCCGCAGCTCGGCCAGGAATGGGTAGGAGCGCGGGGCTCCCACCTCTCTCCCCTCTTCCAGCTTCCTCTCCAGCACCAAGAAACCATCCAGCAGCTGGTACAAGGTGACAGCCACCTGGGTCGTGGAGCCCTGCCAGGGAAGGGAGAGGTGGGTCAGCCAGGACCCAGCCCACCACCCTTTCCCTCACCTTGGAGGCAGCTCACCTTGGTCAGGAGGACAAGGGAGATGCCCGGCCAGAGCGGGAGGCAGTGCATGGTGTGCGGCAGCAAGGGGCAGTAGCCTTCCCGCAGGTTGGCATCCAGGAAGATCCTTCTGGGGTTTGAAGCTTCAGGGACCAGAGGCTCCAAGGTCTGGAGCAAGTCCTCTGCCATCTGGGGAGAGAGGGGAGATGCTCAGCATCTCATCAGCAGGGATGAGACAGCCTGCACCGACCCAGGACGCTCTGGAGGGACACAGCAATGCCCTGAGAGCTGCAACCGGGCACCACTGAACCGATGGAGCCGGAGGGGCTACGCAGCAAAGGATCAGCAGCCAGGGAAGTGCTCAGGGACCCCAAAAGAGCAGCAGATAAAGTGGAAGCCGCTTGAAAAGACACAGATTGCAAACACCTTGCACTTGCTTGCAGAAAGCGTGTGAGGCTCCACAGCATGCGGCAGGGAAGCAGCCCAGAAAGCCCAGAGGCAGCAGAGGGAGACACCGGACTACTCAGAGGCAGCCCCAGCCCCTCTGTGCCGACAGCTCCGGACACGGAGACCGTGAGCAATGCCCCAGAGAGGTTGGTCAGAGCTATCACAGTTATGCACAACACAGGGGACACAGGGCACACCCCCAGCCCTACAGCCCAGGGCACCCGCAAACCCAGCACACCAAGTGATGAGGACTGGAGACCGCAAAGAGCAGCAGGACAGGCAGAGGAGGTGCAGAGCCAGGAGGGACTGCAGGACCCCTTGCTCACCTGGACTTCTGACGTGTCTGCCTCCCTCTCAGCGCCCTCCGCCCAGCTCTCCCTGCCTGCACAGGGAGCACGGCAGGTCGCCCTCCCCGCCAGCCCCCCACGCAGCCCCCAGCGCCTCCGCAGGGCTGGGGGGCATGGGACAGGGCTGCTGCCCGGCCGGGCACTCACCCGTGCTGTGCGTGCCTGGTGAGGGCTCAGGCGTGTAGTAAACCTCGGGAACGGAGAGATCGTCTGTGTCCTGCTGGCGAGAAGGGCTGGGTCAGCGATGGGAGCGACGCGAGCAGCCCAGCCAGCATCCTGCCCCGCAGCCCCTGATCCCAGGCACTCACCTGATCATCCGAGTCCTTCTCCGCAGCTCCGTGGGAGCCAGGGCTGCTCACGGGGATGCTCTCGCTTCTCTTGGGTCCCTGGGGGAGCACATTCCCTGCCGCAGGCTTTTGAAAAAGGTGGAAAAAAATTAAGGCCTGGCCACCAAGGCATCACCCTGCGGGGGGACCTGGACCCGCTGCCCCCCACACCCTGCTCTGGAGCACCTGGGGGCCAAGCTCCTCCTCGGCGCTCTGGCTGGGGTACATGTCCTGCACCAGGAGGATGAGGATGAGCAGGTCAGCAGGACGGATGGAGCTGGCGTTGCGGCTGCAGGCCAGAGAGGGAAAGGTGAGGCGGGAGGGAGAGCTGCTGCCCCAGGGAGGGTGGTGGGGTAGGGCGCACCTGGAGTAGAAGGCCAGCAGCTTGGTGTGCACCAGGAGGAAGGCATGGCCCACCTCGTCCCCGCCGCGCTCAGGGCTGGTGTTGATGTACTGCACCACCTGCCGCTCCAGAAACTCGATGCACTGCTCCCCCCGCC
>NW_009648965.1:190635-191050 GCF_000708025.1 Charadrius vociferus | reverse complement strand
CGCAGCACGAGGAGGGCCCGTCGCAGGTCGTCCTCGCTCTCCGTCCCATCGCCGTTCACCGCGATGTACAGGCAGTCCCCAAACTGCAACCGGCAGCGAGGTCAGGCGCGGGGGTCGGCTGGGGTACCCCGGTCCCCGGTACCGGCCCTACCATGTGCAGGACGTGGAGGTGCCGCCCGTGCTCGGTGGCGAAGCAGGTGTAGGTGTCGGCGAGCTTCTCCAGCAGCGCGGTGCAGGAGATGATGAGTGGGGCGAAGAGGGTGTTGAGGCTGTCCTCCAGCGCCGGACCCTTGGGGTACACGCTGCCGGGTCAGCGCCCGCCCGCGACCGCGCACCACGCACCCCCTTCCCCGCACCGTCCCGTCCCGTCCCCTCCCGCCCCACCTGCCCGGCGTGGGGGGGTCGCAGCCGGCGG
>NW_009648965.1:176277-189284 GCF_000708025.1 Charadrius vociferus | reverse complement strand
CCATGGCGAGCGGCTGCCCGTTGAGCTGAACCGACCTGTAGAACCAGGAGAGGGTCAGGGTGGTGGCATCGAGGATGCGGTGGTGGTGGCAGCCCCAGCCACCAGCATCGCACTTACTTGGAGTGGAGCCCGTCCTTGCCATAGGGCTGCAGCAGGTACTGGTGGACGATCTTGTCCCGCAGCGTCCCCGCCAGCTTGATTTTCTTCCGGGAGCGATGCAGGTTGATGATGTAAAGGGTGATGGACCCTCGGACGTAGTTGTGGCTGCAAAAGGGAGAGTGGGAGCCGAGGGGCATGTTGGCATGTGGCATGGGAGCATCACCTCCAAAAAGAGGTTTGGGGGTCTCTGCAAGAACCAGCCTCATGCAGCCATCCGAAGGGGATATCACTGTCCCAGCTGCTCCTCCACAGGGAGATGCTACCTCCCCATCACAAAGCCCGGCTCCGGGATAACACCTTCCCAATCTCTCCCTCCCCTCCTTGGCCAGGGGTGGCATGGCTGAAGGGGGTGCCACAGGGGCGGTGGTCCCAGGGCAGCCCCCCCAGGGCCTCATGAGGAGGAGGCTGAGAACGGTGGGGAGCTCTGTGCGTGAGTGACGTCTACCCCCACTGCCCCGGGCACCTAACTGACAGGTCCAGACACTGATCCTCTGTCCCTGCCTAATCAGGCAGCCCCAAACAAAGGCTATAAAGCACTTTGCACCTGTCAGTTACTGGACAAGGTTTCCTACCGAGCTGGAGGCATGTTGAAAGCATCTGGACTGTGTAAAGAAACAGTCTCTCCTCCTCCACAATAGCAACTTGTGTCTGTAGAGGAGGTGGCCGCCCCCCCGGCTCGCTGGGGCGCTTTCAAAGACCTTATCAGCGAAACAATAACCAGGCCGGGCTCCCCGGCAGTGCGGCCCGGCGGGTACCCCGACCGACCGGGGGGCCCCTCGTGTGAAATCCACTCCCTTGATCTCTGCTGCCGGGGGCTGCCCGCCGGCCACCGCACCCGCCCCGGCCGGCCCCGTTCCCAGGCACGGGCTTGCTGCGACTTTCATCAGAGGCATCGCTGTTCCCCTCCGCTCCCTCCACCACCACAGTGGCCAGAGAAGCACCGGAGCGAGTCCTCTGGGAAGCCAACCTGCCTTGCTGGAGCCAAAGCCTGGGCTCCTGCCCTAGCATGTCCTCCATGGTCCCCATCTCCTGGAGGTCCCTCTCACCCCCTGCAGCCCCCAGCCTCCCTCGCTCCGCTTACTTGTGGTAGCTGGTGCAGTGGGCGTAAATGCGGAGCTTGTCACGAATGACTCTGCCGGGCCGGGGTTTCCTCTGGAGACCGGCCACATGGATTGCCAGGACCTTGGGACCAATGAGGCGCTTGTAGAGCAGGGACAGCCAGTAGTCCTGGGGGGGCAGAGGGGACAGTCAGCAGCACAACGCCCCCCCCCACCCCCGATTCACAGCAGGAACGGGCAGGAGAAGCTGGCTTCCCTGCGTACGGCCTAGCAAAATTTTGGCTGTTGGGATGAAAATGTTGTGTGCCAGATGTCTGCCTTGGGGTGAGCTTTTTTTTTGGTGTGCAGTCCGAGCCAAAATGGCATCGCTGTTTCCAGGAAAGCGATTAAAGGACGAATACATTGCTCTGCCGGCGCTGAGAGACACTGATACCCTCTAAAGGAGCTTGGCTTTTGGCTGGGCTACAAGGCGTGGGGAGCATCATGGATGCCTTTCCACTTTCACACAGATCTGCAAGTAGCCATGCTGCGGACCTGTGCACCAGCTCCACCTGAGGTGTGCGGGACGGTGATGCCTGTGGAGCAGGCAGGTCGCCCTCCACCCCACTCCATACACCAGAGCCCTCCCGTGCTCTCCAGCTATTGGTGGCACGCTGGCTTTGGTGACTGCTGAAGGTGCTCCACTTCCCCAGAGGTACTTCTCCTGTTTTAAAGCCTCCCGTGGAGTTAAGCACCCATGAATGCAGTGCAGGGAAGCCAAGCCCTCAAGAAGTAGGAAACGTTCAGCCCCTGCACACATGCGTTAATGATGCAGCCTTTAATTACGTCACCACATACTACTTTTTCCCGCAGGGCACGGCCTCACTCGGCACACAGGATGGGCCCCAAGCCCCGGGGAAGGGAGGCGAGGCTGTGCCGTGACGGGGGCCGCCGCCGGCAGGGCCCCCCCCCTCCTCCCCTCATCCGCTGCAGAAGCTGGGAGGTGTGCGGTAAATGAAGCAGGGTTGTGGGAAGGGAAAGGGCAGGCTCAGGCGCCCGCCTGCTGTTCTGCAGGATGGGGCTCTGGCCCCGCCGCTGCTCCGGGCACCTTGGGCGATGCTGGGGAGATGGAGCCTCTCACGCTGCTTCTCTGGGTGCTGCCTGCGGGTGTGCTGGGCACCGCCTGGGTGCTGGGCCACCTTTGCACGCACGAGCACTCTGGACAAACACCCTCTGCGCAGCCCGGACTGGCTGCCCCAGAGTGACCATGTGCCCCTGGGCAACTGGGATGATCCTCCCAACCTGTCGGCCATGTCAGACACCCAGCACCCATGGTCATACTGGCACCAGGGACTGCTGTGCCTGGCAGCAGAGCATCACACAGTGAGGGTGACCCACTGCTGATGTGGAAAGGAGAATGGATTAAACACCCTGCAGCTCGCTGCACCCTGCCTGGGGAAGCAGGAGGAAAGCCCTGCATGGTTAGGACAGTCCCAGGAAGGGGTCTGCCACCCCAGAAGTGGGGAATGGGGTCTCCAGGGCCCCATGCTACAGGGCAGGATGGGCAGGTGGAAGCATAGATCCCTCACACAGGTACAGGTATCCATCCCGTGGGTGGGAAGCCCCCCCACAGCCCCTGATTAACACGTGTTTTGGGTAAAGAGGCCAGCAGATGAAACAGAGCAATGCTGCAGAAGCAACCAGCATGAGGTGAACACCTACTGGCCAGACTGGACTGCCGGTCCCCATCCTCCCTCCAGCCCAGCTCACAAGAAGCTCACTAGTTCCAGCAGCACTGGGCTGGCCTGGTGAAGGGACATCCAAACCCACTTCCCACTTTCTGGGTAAGCTTTCGCCACAGCGCCGGAGGAAAAGCCACCTTCTGCTCTCCTCTTGCTGCTCCCAGCCAAAACCACGGGGCTTTGTGCCACACCAGTCTGGTAACTGCTTCTCCTGCAAATCCCGGGCTCCAGAGGAGACGCAAGGGTGAAGGGAGAGGCTTGTGCATCCCGGGGAGGCTCAGCCCACGAGGCCGAATCTCCCAGGGAGGATGAGCTGCAGTTGCTCAACACTGCAGACATGTGCCATCGCTGTGGCGTGTGCCACCGTCCCCGTCCCTGCTGGCTGGCGGTGCTGCCCCACACCCTGGGGACATCCCTGTCGGCACCAGTGCTGCAGGGGCTGTGCCAGCCCACCCCGCTTGGGCTCACGGGAGGCCGGAGGAGCAGTGCCCAGCACACTGCTGGCTCCCCGGCGAGTCATGCCGATTAGCAGGCATCATTAGACGAGTAATTACTTGAGTTTACGGTGAGGCCAAAGGTGAGCACAGATTGCAGTGTTTAGCCCCACAGTCGCCGAGTTAAAAATAAATGAGTTCAGTGCTCTGAGCTACCTGTCAGCTCAGGCTCTGAGGTCTTTCTAGCAGCCCCCTTGGGGTTTTCTGCCTCCCTTCCATATTCCCACTGATGAGATCCCGCTTTCACTCACAAGTTATGGGAGTAACAGAGGCCAGAGACCTTGTGGCCACCCTCGAAATTTCCATATGAGTTTCAAGAGCTGTTTTGCAGGGGGTTTGTGATGGTCTTGTCGTGATGGAGAGCTGGCACCAGAAGCTCCAGGCTTTGGCTGAGCACCCAGCCCTCTGGGCAGGGTGGTCCCTGGGGGTTTGCTGCTTCCACACCAGCATCCCTCCGCTCTCAAGGCTCAGCAGCAGCAAGGTTTGCAATGGGGGGCTGTGGGGAGCTGCCCAGCCCCGTGACCTTCCCCAGCTGCTGCCAAATCTCACGTCTTGGCGTACACTCTTCCCAAAGGTGCTCTGGCAAACCCTGCTCCCTTGTAGAGCTCAGGAAGCTCAGCCTGGGGTTCCTGCCATGGCAGCTTACAGGCAGAGCTATGCCATTCAGCACCTCCTGGACTGAGCGCAAGGAGAGGTGCTTGTCCTCTGGGAAGCATTGGCCACAATTCATGAGCTTCTGATCTAGCTAAGGGTACACAGCTTTTCTGAGAAAAAACACGTGGAAACCACAAGATGGGTTAGGCGGTCAGCAGTGATGCAGGACGAGCTGTTCAGCAAAGCACAAAATGACCATGGCTGAGCATAAAGTATTTTGGTACAGGCAATGCCCCCAGGGCATCATGGGGATCCACTTGTCCCTCCAGCATCTGCAGGAGGCAAGGGGATAGCAGTGATTTTACTTTGCCTTGCTGGCAAGGCTAGCTCCAAAGTCTCCGTTTTGAGAAGGATGTGGAAATACCAAAGAGAGTTCAAAGGAGGGCCAGAAAAATGACCCGGGGCTGGAAAAGGAGCCGTTCAGCGCCGGCCTCAAGGCACTCGAGCTCTTCAGCTTACTGCAGGGAAGCGCTGAAGACAGCTGCAGCTTTTCGCGTCATCACAAGCCCGCTTGCGGCGGGGGCCAAAATCATGTTACGTGCAATAAATTACCAGGAGCTGGTGACACCGAGCATTTGGGTGATGAATTACACCCACACCTAGCGTGACGGAAACAAACCTGCTGGGTGTGGGCACTTCCCCCAGCTGGGCCGGTGCTCCGGGTGCTGCTCCTACCACTGGCATGAGTGAATCCCAGTTAAAAACCATGCTGGGGGTGCTGGGCACCTGCAGCTACTGGTTCCTCTTCGAACAGTGACCAGCTTGGGAAGCAGTTGTTCTTGAAACCCAGCCTGGCTGCAACCGGGGTGGCTTTTCCACCGATCAGCGACCTCTCCCCAGACCCCTGGCAGCAGCTTGGCACCCCCTCCCATATAGCAAACCCTGTGTGAGCGTGGCCCCAGGCTGGCAGTGCCCAGCAGGCAAAGATGAGCACCCGCTTTGGAGCGCAGTGCCAGGCATCCCAGCAGGGGCAGTCCCGGTGATCCTCAGGGAGATGCGCGGCTCCAACCAGCGCAACTGCAGAAAGGATTTGACTTTTGGAGTTACAGAGCGCTCCTGTTGTGAGGGCTGAGCCAGCAATACAGCTGTAGCTGTAGAGGAGGAATAACAGACAGGAATCTGGTCTGCTATTAGCCCCCTGGGAATTGAGGGAGCTTTCTTGCTTTAATTACGTTGCAGACCCATTAAGCTGTGCTGCCACCGCAGCCCTCGGAGCTGCAGGCGAGAAGCACCTGAAGGCAGAGCCGTCCTGTGCCCCAGGAGGTCTCCCGGCCATGACCCCTGATTTACGGGCAGGAAGGGCGCTTGTCTCAAGTGAGCTGACGTGCAGAGCTCAGGCCAGACACATCTTCTGAGCACCGCGGGGCCAGTGAAGACCCACGAGCTTTCCACTAGAAGCAGAAAGCCCAGAGGGTCCCACTCGATCTCTTTGCACGTTTTAATTCATTGTAGGAGCTTTTAGAAACTTCAACTTTTGGAAACAAGGCTGACTAGGCAGACCTTCAGACAGACCTATTAACCAGACCCGTCCGTCTCCAGAGCCATTAGGAAGGGCGCAGGAGCGTATCCCCACACTCTCTCCCAGAAGCAGCAAAGCAGCTTTACAGCCCACCTGAGCTTCTTCAACTCCATGTTCACCACATGTGAGAAGATGTTGCCATAACCAGAAAACTGGAGTAACAGAGCTGTAGCCCTTCAGTCTCCTGGGGGCTGTAACCAGCAAAGGCAGCTGAACTTCAGATGAGCAGGCTGCTGACCCTGCGGTGAACAGCCTCCTCCGGCTGGGGCTGCCGGGGCATATGGCTCTGTGTCCCCATGTCACCGGCAGCATCAGCTGGCTGCTGCCCATCCTCTTCCTCTTGCTTTTTCCCTCTTCTGAAGCTGCCCAAGCTCTTCCTCTGTCCCTCAGACACGCTCGAGTTTCAACAGCCTGTTACAGATTGCTCCATTCCTGCACCTTCATCTGTGTTTTTCCACAGTCCAAGCAACCCTCATGGAGATAAGGGCTGGCTGATCTGCCTTCCCATACCCCATGGGACAGGGCGCTTCACTCCTTTATCCCTCTGTTGAGCCTGATGGCTCATTTTTGGCAAAAACATCTTCCAGAAAAGTAGTGATTGTGAGGGCTTGGAGGGATGGAGAAGCTGCCACTTCCCAGGGAGTCTGTTCCAGCAGTTAAACATCCGCACTGTAACAATTCCACTCCTTATTTTCAGCTTGAATTTGTCTGGCTTCAGTTTCCAATCAGTGGTTCTTGTTCTTTCTTTTTCCACTAGATTAAAGAGATCCTCAGCATCCAAAGCTTTCTCCCTGCGGAGGTCCGTACATCCTGTTCAAGCCACGGCTGGTCGTTCCTTCAGCAAGGCTGGACTGATGCCGCTTTTAACATTATCCCTGAGTTTTATGTGCTTCTTGGACTGTGGGAGTTTGAGGCTTTCTCACCCAAATCCTGTCCAAGGTCCTGTGACAAGCAGAGCAGGGCAGAGCCTCTCCCCAAAGGGAAAATTTGCTGGAGTCAAAATGATTGGCTCTGGGAGTGGGTGCTGATGCTGTCCTCGTGAGCTCTCATGTGCCCATGCTCAGGGACATGAGCTGTTTGTCATTTTGCATGTGCATTCTCCTTGTGTGGAGGTCCTGAAGAGCTGAGGGCTTGGTGAGTGGTCTCCTACAATACTTGCTGCCGCACTGGGGGAATTTGTGGGTGGGCGCTGAGCAGCATGGGGGACTGCCCAGAGAGGGTCTATGAATGGGGAACGATGCTCCTCCCAGCCCCAAATGAGGGGGCTTCAGGTGGACCAGGCTGCCAAGACCCAGCGGCATCGGCCAGGGAGGACAGACCCTTGCTTTGATCCAGGCACCTGCAGCTGTGAAAGGATCAGCCAATGCTGCCCAATTCTATTCTTGCTCAGACTTGGTCCCCGCAGTCCTCTGAAGCTGCTGACGTCTCTCCCTGGGCGTCCGTTGCTTTCACCGTGCTGATCCTCTTCCTTCCTGCTCTAACGGCTGCGAACGCCTCATCTCACACCACCGTTTCCTGCATCGCCTTCCGCCTTCACATCTTCCCAGCAGCTTTCTCCACCGGCAAGGGGACTACAACCAAAGCATGACACGAGGGGCTGCCAGCCCCACACCACAGTGCCCCTTCAGCTAAGGAGGGAGAGGAGAGGGGGTGGGCAGGGCGAGGGAGGGCAATGGGACATCAGATGGCACAGGAGCAGCTCTGTAGAGCAGAACAGTCGCTACTGTGGCCGTGTCGTGCACCCTGTGTGCTTATGGGGCTTACGGCAGGGTGGCTTTTGGTTAGGGAAAGGAAATCAGGTCACGTTTTGCAACGGCTCTGCAATGAGTCCCAAAGCGCAGCACCAGGGGACAGCCAGGAAAGTCACTCCCAGTCCCAAATAACCTGCTAACGTGTGTGCACCCGTGTAGCCAGAGAGCAGCATTCTCATCCACCGGTGCCAGCAGCACCGCAAGCTCTGTGTTTGCGCTGAGCATCAGCCCGGGGTCTCCCCCAGCTGCGCCAGCAGCACAAACCATCAAGCCTCTGAAGAGCATCATGTCTTTCCAGCCTTCAAGCCACTGCGCCACTTGCTCAGCCCCTCTCCCGTGTCGCTGTCTCTTCTGCTCTTTTTCCCCCATCCTGGAGAAAGGCCAAATACTGATTTTAAGGCAAAATTGCTGCTGTGGGTGTGGCAGTCCCAAGAATCGCTGATGGGCACATCGGTGGCACCAAGGGGACATCCTGCCCGGACACTCGGAAGGTGGTGTGCAGGAAGTGGACCCTACCTACCGCTGCCCTTCACGAGCTGGCCCTCAGCCAGCGGCCTCCACCTTCCCAGGGAGCTGAGCAGATGGAGGAACAACCAAACCTCTCTTTTGTCATCACCTCTCCCTAACAGGGTCCAGGCCATGGAGGCTGTAGGAAGGGAGCGGAGCTGCTGGATCAGAGGGCTCAATGACTTTGCTGTTTTCTGTTCTTCTGCTGCTTTTCACCATAATGCCACTTTCTTCCACTCTGCCGGCGAGCACCGACCCACCCTGGGGAGGGTCTGGCTGTCCCACCTCCTCCACAGCCCCAGGGTGGCTCTGTCACCAAGGTAGGCAGGTCCATCACTACCACAGTGCCTCCACATGGGCAGTGGCTGTGTCCATCCTTGCAAGTACCAACCGCTGCTGCTGGTCCCAGCCAGAGTGTGTCTCTGTCCTGGTCTCCAGTGCAGGAGGAGCAGTGCGGCTCCGGGTCTGCACGTGTCCTGCAGCTCCGGTGGGCGGGTGCCAGAGCTGCTAGCCGCAGCACGGCTTTGATGCATTTGAGACTCCAAGCATACGCCCTTCAGAGATGTTTTTTATGGTGCACTAAGAGGGAAAGGCCTCTTAACCCGCTGTGACAGCAAGCAGAGTTTAGGCGCTTTAAATCTGTCTCCTTGTTCGCAGATAAAACGAGCCTCAGAGCAGAGCTCCTGGAAGGCTGAATGGAGTGCGGGTGCACAGAGCAGAGGATGCCGCGGTCCTTGAGACATGGTGTGATCATTGAGAGGACAAGGCAGCAGAGGGGATGCCCTGCTCAGACCTGCTTCAGGCGCTCGTGCCGAGGCTGGCTGGGAGATTTCGGCAGGGCACCGTTTCTACTCTGCCCTTCAGCGGGCTGTTCTCCAGCTTGACGTCTCCTGGGAGAGCTTTTTCCCCATGCACACCTGAACTGCCTGGGATTTCATCCCTACCTCCCGCAGCCAGAGCGAACGTCCCGTATAGCTCCTGCCCGTCCTCGCCTCTCCTACCCCTTCCCCATCTGCAGGCGTCGCTCCCGCCAGAGCCAGTGCTCCAGTGTGCAGGGCAGATGGGGGTGCCAGATGCCCGCGTGGCAGATTTATGGACGTCGGGAACAGTTTCCATGTGTGTGCGAGCTCCATTGGACCCGCTCCCTCTCCCCACCCTTTGTCACCGCCAGGCTTGGGACCATGCCCCGACCCCTGCCTGCGCAGCACATGGCACGCTGCAGCCCGACCCGGCCGCCCTCTCCCCAACAGCGACCCCAAAGCCGAGAGTCCCCGCCAGGGAGGGAATGGCAGCCACACTCCTACCGCTGGCAGCTCGGCCGGCTGTGTGTGCGCAGCCCGGTGACTCAACGCTGGGCGTGCAGAGGGGCCGGCGCAGCAGCGGGGCCGAATTCCCCCGTCCCCGCATCCAGCTGGCCAGGCTCGGCGGTGGGAGCATGCGGGAAAGGGTTCTCCGTACGCTTCCCCCTATGGATGCTGAGTCTCCTCTTCGCAGCTGGGTGAGCGGATGGCAGGGTGGGAATGGGTGCAGGTGGGTGAGGACCCGGTCCCCGCAGCCCCCGCCTGGGGAGGGACATCTCCCACACAGCACAGGGGTGGGAGAGGCACTGTCCGGGGTGACGGCTGGGACCTCCAGCTGCAATTAGCAGTGCCGCTGGCCAAGCCAGCTCAGCTAATGAGCGCACTGGGGAGCACTTATGTGCGGCAGGCGGGAACATGGCTGGGGGACCTGCTCCCACCCCTGGCACCTGGCGCAGCAAGCACCTCGCCAATGTGCACCGGGAGATGGGGGGGCTCAATCCGTGCCCCGCCGGGGAGGTGCTCGGGACATGTCGGGAAGGCGCCGTCGGTACTGAATCGCCAGGTGCAGCCCAAGGGTACAGCTCGCACCACGGCTCTGCCCTAGGGACCCCAAAGGATGCTGGGGACAGTGGTACCCTGGCACTGAGCTAGTTCACACCAGGGCTTTTATGAAAGCCCAGATAGAAAGGGGACAGATCACTAAGGACAGACCTGATAGGAGCCCAGGGTCCTCCCTCCCCCAGGACAGACAGTAACTTTCCCGTTGAGCTCCTCAGTGCCTTTGGGCTAAGCAAAGGAGGTGAAAAATTACCTGCAGCATCCAAGCGTCCGACCACGGCACCATCATGCACCGACCTCCACACCGCTGCGATGCTTTCTCAAGGACGCCATCAATTCACAGGCAATATCATAGTGTCTTCTACTACCACAGCTGAGCAGGCAGCCCCTGCCGTCGCTTCACCCTCTGATCCCTCTGGGTCTTTCTCATGCTGCGTATGAAACTTATACGCAGAAAGGAAGTTTTAGCATCTACCTAACCCAGGAGCACCAAGTATCTCACTGTCCACAGTCTTTAGGAGAAGGTCCAAGAGGAGCCACAGTCATTAGGAGATGGAAGTCTGGATTTCAGCTTTGGCTTTTTCATGGGTTTTTTGTTACTCTGGCCCTGCCTAGGAACTTGCCCAAGTTTTTCCACACATAGGTATAACCTTACAGCACTGTGCATTAAGGGAGCAGAAATTACTACCAAGGATGGATAAAAAAGAGATGAATGCCACATGGAAGAGCACGCAGAAAGGTCTTTAACATGCTCGAGCAATCTGAAGAGAAAGCTCACATCTACCTGGGGGGCTCTCCGGTGAAATAAATGTATTACATGCCTCTGGACTGTTTCAGAGTGATATTAAGGAGAGATGGAGTACGGACACTGCATGCCTGAAATGAGCCTAGAGCTACTAAATGCCAGACCGGCATTTCAAAGGCACTGCCCTGTGAAGGGCGAATATCAGTGCTGCTCCTGCCGTCCTTTCCTCCGCTCCCCACTCCCACACACATGCACACATGTAGGTGCAGGTTTAGGTACAGAGAGGCAGACTGACGTACCTGTGAGAGGCTTTACTTGAAGGGCTTCTCAAGCACAAGCCATGTGGTCAAGCCCTGGTTATTATACAGCTGGCTGCCCCGATCACTCAGGAACAAAAAGCACTCCAACGATACATGGAAAAAATACATCTCAAAAATAACAAGGCACTAAAACACTGGAGATCAGTTGCATTAAGGTCGGAAGGAGCATTTCTGTTCCCCAGCCTGATTGTCCCCATGCCCAGGCCAGGGAATCTCGTGTCACCCAGTTTCTCCTGTTTTGGTCCTCATTAGTCCAGCAAGAGAAACTTGTTTCCTCGGATCTGCACCTGGAAAGAGGCTCAGAGAGGCATCTCTGCACCACTCCTGAGGAAAAGGTGGACAGGCAATTCTGGCAGCAAGGACAGGAACCCAGAGCTGCTCTCTCATGGGTGAAGGACCTGGATGGGGGCACAACTGCCCCTTGCAAGATGCCCCAGAATCCACAAGGTGCTGCTTAGCTCGTGAGACAGCTGTATGTGGAAAGCCCAGCAGAGGTTTGAGCATCTCCCTAATTTCTCCGTGAACCTGCAGTGCCACTCAGCCACACCACTGCCACCTGAGACCATTTTTGAGGAGCCAGGCTGCACTGCACTGGCAAACCACTGCGGGGCAAAGCCAGGGAAGGACTAGCTTAAACCTCCGCTTTCGAGGTTCTGCTGTATCCCTGCCTGTGAGCAGCTATTCCCAGGGGCTCTTGCATTTCCCAACGAAACAGCCAGAGTTTACAAGTTTGTTTTCAAGCCTCACCAGGCTGCTTGTATTTGCTGCCCAGACAGCGGCCGTGCTCTCTGCCACCTGACGTGCCGGTACCCCTCGCTAGCTTACAGCATGGCCCCGTAACAGCGGCTAGCATCCTGCTACACTTAGAGCGGTGCAGTGATTTCCCTGCTCCTTCCCCTGTACATAACAAGTTCCCCCGGCACTGCAGTCCCGGGGAGAGGCAGAAAGAGATGTGGTGATTTAGAAGCTGAGTCCCACGGCGGTGCCCACCAAGTAAACCCCATTATCTGCTTTCCCTGGTCCTCAAACGTGGCACACCCCCCACATTTTATGAGCTTCCTTATGCCACTCGCTGTAACATGCCCTAATAGAGACAGTACTAACATGAGCAAGACCAGCAGCAGCCGAGGGGCCCAGCTGAAGGACAGGGAGGAGGGCTTCTGTGGCAGCAGAGCAGTGCTCATACAGTGATGGACTACAAATCACTTGGTTACACGGGGAACTGTTTAGCACAAGGATGGAGGGCTGTATTTGCATTGCCACACCATCCCTGGACCACGCAGGAAACTCTCCCTGGACCGTGCGGGTCCCTGGTACCTAAGGATACTGCTGTAAAAGGCTCAGCTTCAGCTCAGCATGCCGAAACACGCCATCCTCTCATCTGACGAGCAGTGGCAGGGGAGGAGGAGGTGCAAGGGCTGCTCTGGGGAACCCAGCCCTGACTCCTGGCTCTCTGAGGAGCTGCCAGCTGGAGCTTCGATTGATGCTGTGGTGGTGCGGCCCTTCTCTCAGCAGGCAGCTGCCTCACGCCCAGCCGGCGTGCGGAAACCTCTTTGTCGTGGCAGCTAATGAGCGGATTGTATTTCACAGCGCCGCGGCCCGGCGCAGGTACGGCCAGTGGCTTTCATCTTCCTGATAGCTCCCACGGGAAAAGAGCGGCCGCTGCCCCGCGGAGCAGGTCACGCTCCGATCTCACTGGGCATTTTGGTGTTTGCAGCTTTTAAACCCTCCGTCGGTTTGCACCTGCCCATGGCTCTTTTAAAGCACAGGAGTAGTGGGAAGGCGTTGGGGAAGCACCTACTGGAGGTTGTGCAGGAACACAATGGTGGGACACGGGATCGATGCTGAAGCATGAGGGAGAGCGAGTAAACAGCCATGAGGGGGGGTGTCATCTAACTTATTGGGAGAGTTAACTTTAAAACAACATCAAAATCCACTTTAAAGACCTCCATTGTGTTAAACAGCCCGGGGTTTATTCCTCGAACTCCTCCCCTGGCTTTCATCCCGCTCCGAACTGCAAGCATGCTCCAGCCGCTCCGGGGCCACTGCCCCTGCTGTGCCGTGAGAGCTGGCCATGGGCCACCCACTGTCCCTGCTGTGCTGAGAGAGCTGGACACAGGCCACCCGCTGCCCCCATGCGCCCAGCGGGCAGGAGCTGGCCTGTGCCCCCGTCCAGCCAGGAGCAACCTGGGGGGGTCCCGAGGCACTCGGGACAGGGGG
>NW_009648965.1:107321-176238 GCF_000708025.1 Charadrius vociferus | reverse complement strand
CTCAGCCCGGGCCACTAGAGCTGGCAGGTACACTCACTGGAGGGGTACGTGTGGGGGCAGCCTGGGGCGCTCCAGGAGATACCCAGAGCAGCATGGACAGGGGACCACACTTTCCTGCTCACTCATTTGCTCTCCGGAGCCACCCACCAGGCCATGATGGAGGGCCTGGCACAGACCTCGTGCCACCAGCACCTCCCACGTCCTCCCCCAGTGCTCAGGGATGCTGTCACAGGGATGCTGTTCTCCCCGGCTGAGTAGGTAGAGCCGACGGAGAGGCGGCGGCTGAGTAGGTAGAGCCGACGGAGATGCGGCTCCCTCAGCCCCTGCCCCCCTGTAGCCACCCCTCCCGCCCCGGCCCGCGATCCCAGCGCAGTGGCAAAGGCGGGTTCGCAGCGGAAGGGTTGCACACCTCTCCAACGCAGATCCCCAACCTGCCAGCAGTGTCTGCTGGGTCACAACCCCCTACATCCCTTCCAGGGGCGATGCAGAGAACCCAGATGCTCTGCCAGGTACTCCACTTACGAAGCAGGGTACTTACTACACCCCCCAAAAAAAGATGAAAAGGAAAGCTGCTGCTTTTAACAGTGTTTTTCATGCAGTTTCTTTATCAGCACCGTGTGTGCTGAGAATTCCCCCCTGCCCAGGCATTTTTGAAGAGCGAGGGATGCTGTGGGGCACTGGTGAGGATTTCTTCTCCCTGTGATGCCGGAAATGCCCTTCAAATGCCCTTCACCTCAGTTTCTAGACATCTTAAGTCAGGTGCTGAGGCTCCAGCCTGGCTTCCCCCAGGCCAAGCTCATCACTAGCCATCCCCATGCCGTGCGTAGTGGTCCTGCCACATTCCTCCCTCTCTCCCCCCGACTCCGAAGTCCACCCTTGCACCCCTCGGTGGCACCAGCCTCCCTCCCCTGCTACCAACCCTGGGCACTAGATGAAGTTTCAGCTACAGAGGTATCGCTCCCCCATCTGCCTCCAACATGTCGCGTTTGACATGAAATAACGCCTCCTATTAACACTGCCAGAAACAGATCTGGAAAAATTCATTTTCAAGCAGAGTTCAGACAGGCCACAAGGATAGAATCCCCCCCCACCAAAAAAAAAAGAGCAGAGAGTAGCCAGAGCCAGCACGATGCCCCTGGGTCAGACCTACCGGCAAAGGTTTGAAGTTCTGGTCCACCAGGTGGTTGTGGCCATGGTCGAGGAAGGAGTGCCGCACCACCACGTCGATGCCCTGGCTGGCCAGCAAGCCCAGCGTGTTCAGCCATCTGGGGATGGAGGGAGCAGAGTTGGGCTGCTGCAGAGGGGGACAGCCGCCTGCTCCCACCGCCCGAGCCAAACCCTTCAGATGGTTTTGTGAGCTGGGTGTTGGTCGGCTCTCACCACCCCCACCCTGGCAAGCCTGCGTGCCTCTCCCCTGCCACAGCCACCTCTGCCCCGACTGTGCCCATCTTGCATGTCCCGACAGCACGTCTGAGCCCCCGCATGCACCCCGGCATCGCAGCCCTGCGCCCAAAACCTGGTGCATCCCCTCAGCCCGCCAGCGCCCTGCTGACTCAGCAGGGGGGACCGAAGCATTGCCTCTCACACCCCCAGGCAAAGTCTTCAACCCTCGCAGCCTGCCAAAGCCCCGATACCCCACACACGTCCCTGCGCCTCCCCCCAGAGCCCAGATAATCTTCTTCTATCTTCCGTGGTCGCGGCCAGCTCTGAAGACCTGAACTGGGGCTTTGCAGCAGGATGTCCGTGCCACGGGGCTGTGCCAGTAGACAAGCCCCAGGAATGGTTGTGGCTTTGAAGAAGGAGAGAAAATGGTTTCCAAAGCGGAGTCCTGCTGAGCGCTTCCCCTGGGCAGGTACCCCAAGAGTAAATGCACGCAAGGATGCGTGGATGCAGCCTGAACCAAAAACGCAGAGCGGGAGGAGGCCCAGGGGATCCTGAGCTGCCGAGCGCAAGGCAAGCCTGTCGGGATGGCAGCCCTGGAGTCCTGGAGCTAGCGTGCCCAGATCACACCTCCCCTTCCATGTCCATGCCCTGCGGGCACACCGTGGGCACCCGTGTGGGATCCCGAGCGGTCCCCTCCTTGCTCTGCTTCTCTGGGTACACCAGAGGCTGGGTCACCTGCAGGAAAGCAGAGCTGAGGACAGGTAATCGGGATGCTACGGAGAAAGTAATGGCGTCCAGGCTGCCGGGGGATTACTGAGGGGGTACAGGTGGAGTCTCTGGGCACAGAGCTGCCCCTCTCCTGGCTGCAGCAGCTTTGAGCCCGCAGACCCCGTGGGGATGGCAGTGCCCTGGTGCCGGCGAGCTGGCGTAACTCACAGGAACCCGGCTGCATAGGAATCGGAGAGGTTGTTCATGCCTCCGGCCGAGGTTGCACCAACGCCTTCCAGCCAGATCTTCTTCCCTGGCGTGTAAGTGTTGACTACCTGTGCAGGACACAAAAGCAACCAAAATGACTCTCATGGAGCTGTGATTTAAAGCCAAGGCAGACATCTCCTGTGCTACGCTCCGGGAAGGGTTACGGAGACCTTTGGTGATGGTGCTGCTGGGCAGTCAGTGCCTGCCTGGCCCTGGCGCGGTCACCAGGTGTCTTCACCATGTCTGGATGGTGGGAGACTGGTCCTCACTTTCTGCAGCTGCTGCCGTGTGTCCACTATCCATCTGCTTCCAACACGTCCTCCCAAATGTGCTCTCACACTCCCAAACCCAGGGCTCTTTCTCCACGGTCTCCCCACACACGCCCCATCCTGGAGGCTGCCCTGCCATGTTACCTCAGCTCGCCATGGCCCCATGCAAGGTGGCCACCAGCCACACGGAGCACCCAAGCCCTGATGACTCTGCAAGGTGGGAGCACTGGGACACATACTGGAGCCACATGGAGGAACAGTGGGCACCCGAGAAGAAAGCAGTGGATGTCTCTGGCCACAGGCAGAGACAGCCCCATGGCTGAGCAGCGGCTGCTTCGATGTCCAAGGCACAGGCACGCAGGTCCGAGCATGCTGGCCCACCCCTTACAAGGCTCCAGCAGGCAGTGCAGACACCCGTGAGATGCCAGGTGGGACAGGAGGGCTCAGGTGGCCGGAGCTGCCCTCTCCCAGTGCGAGCAACCTCTGGCACCACGCAACTCCCCATCCTCTCTCCCGCAATCCCACTTCTCCAAGGCTGGGCAACGAGCTCCCGCGACCAGATGTCTGCAAACCCAGAAGCCCGAGGAGCGCTCCGCGCAGCCTGATGTATCCTGCCCCATTAGTGAGGAGAGCTGGAATGTGCTGGATGGACTGGGATCCCTCAAAGATGTTAAATACGCCAGCTCTGGGCTGCCTCCCACTCACAGCCTGTGAGACTCGACATCCCTGACTGAAGCCCCAGAGGTGTTGGCATCCTGCCTGTAATTATCTAAGCCCGCCACCTTCCCCCGTCGGAGAGGAAGCAATAAAACAGGGAAGTGGACAAGCCCAGCTGCTCTAATCAGCCCCGGCAGGATGCACGGACTCAAAGCCAAGCTGGAGGCTATTAGCACCCAGCGCTGTGCTTTTGCTCAGCCGCATTGGCATTCCCAGGAGAACCCTTCCCCGGCCATACCCTGCGCAGACCAAATCCTGCCCCGTGGGTGCAAGGGTTCCCCCAGCCCGCATCGAGGGCAGCTCCTCGCTGCCACTGGTCTGGGAATGGATGGGGTCCACGAAGCCCCTAGAGCTGGTGTGTCCTGTCCTGCTGGGGATGTCACCACCCAGCTGCCCATGGCCGGAACAGCAAATGCCATCCCACCGCCGCTGCCCTGCTCCCAGAGCCCTCTGCCCAGCCCTCCCTGGGGGCTCCTGCTCCAATCTCAGCAGGTTCCCAACCCACAGTGGAGGTGGGATACGTGCCACCACTTTTGGTGGGGTTGTGTCCCCCCAGCAGGAGCAGGGCTGGTGGATGCCTCTTGCTTGCCCCCGCGCTGATCCCACCCGCTGCCCCACCATGCCTCCCCGCAGCAGGAGGACCATCCATATGCATGGATGATTCCCAGTTTGTGCTGGAGGACTCGACAAGCGGCGCAAGCGGCTCTTCTCCTCCGGTTTTGCTATGCCGACCCTTGCATCCCCTTTCCCGGGGCCTCTTTGAGTTGTTTACTCATCCTACGGATTCTCCCTGCAGGAATTACAACAGTAAGACGTTGTGGTGACTGGTATGGTATGAAAACCTAGAGAAGACAGACAGATAGACATGTCCTCTAGTCCCTAAAGCCTTCCATGCTTACTAGGTGTTCCTTATTTCTCGTCGGAACAACAGCTGAGCGAGCTGGCCACAGCACTGGCCCCCGTACCAGCCAAAGCAGGGGGACCTGTGGAGCCCCCGTCCCCTAGCCAGGCTGTAGAGATGCGAGCTGGGTCCCCCCCGAGCGGCGGGGAGAGGAGCGCTCGCTGCAGGCTGCGCTAGCCAGGCAGAGCCGTGGGCTCTGACACAGCACGCCAGCAACAGCTGGGTTTTATAACGCAGTCAAAACACGATCATCAGGGAAAAACAAACAGTTGTTCATAATGATGTTCATGATTCTCCACCAGTGAAAATCACCCTGGAAATGCAGCCGTCACAACTTTGCAAGCAACATCTTTATGCACTGGCAGCAAGCGGGGCAAGGTATTGTCCCCTCCTGAGCAGGCACGGCACCAGCTGTGCTTGGGACGGTTTGGTACTGACTGGTTGCTCCCTCTTCTCATCCTTGGGAGAAAGTTTCAGGAATGGACGGATAGGAGACTGGAGACAGTCAGCTGCTTTAGAAAGGCTTTGCACGGCAGCGTGCATCCAGCCTGCGCCACGCTGCAGCCTGTGGCCGCTTCCCTCGCGACCCACCGCTCATCCCACCCCAGGGCCGGGCATCGTGCTGCCCAGACTTTCCTCCCATCCCCTGCGTGAGGACTGGCCGCATTTGGGCTGGGAGGACAGCCACCCCCAGCAGCCGCCCTCCATCCCTGCCCCATGCCAGGTCCCCCGGGAACATATCAGTGCTGAGGCCAGAGCCCCGGCCACGAGCTGTGCCGAGGTGGGCATGATGTCCCCTCGCCGATCCTTTGCACTCACGCACTTTCTGGATTTTCCTGATCTGGTCAGAGAGCGTGTCTAACAGGCGCGTTTTCAGGAAGTCCGTCACTTTGGCCACTCGGCCATCAATGTAGTAACTGGAAGGAAAATAAGAAGACAAAGATCAGACAGCTGGGAGTAGCTCTGCCCCGAACCACGTCCTCCTGTCCCGCTGCTGCCCCACGCCAAGAAGCCTCCTCTGCTCTGGGGCAGCCCCTGCTTGCACCCTGCCCTCCCCTGGCCCTCTGGCCATGCCTGTGTTTGGCAGATGCTTTCGGTCTCCAAAACAGGGTGTCAGGTGGATATGCCCTGAACGCTGAGCATCCTACGCTACAGGAACCACGGGAAATTTCGCACTTTCTTAACTACTGCTGGTGAAACGCTGGGAGCGGACCACAAAAGGCTAGGAGCAAAACACCACCCACAAAGGCTTTGCAGCACCCTCTGCACTGATCTCATGGAGACCCCCATAGAAGGAGACCCTCCAACACACCACTTATAACAGCAGCACCTGGGCTCCACCATCAGGGAGATCTTGGGAGATCTTCTGCTCACCCAGCTCGTCCCGTCTGTACTCATCCACTGTATTAGGGACACACGGTTTCCAAAATGCAGATAAGCTGGTCAGCCCTGGGCGCAGCATCATTGCTACTGGAAAGATTGCTTTTACAGGATGGCAAAAAGGAAGAAGCACATCTAATGGCTGAAAAGAAGGGTTCCTTAGCCACAGGAGGACACTACGCAGGCACCGGGGAGGAGAAGGGTCCCGAACAGCCAACACCCTCTGAGACACACTGGAAATTGCTGCAGTAAACACCCAGGAGGGGACAGGAGAGGCTGCCCACACTCCCAGCTGTGGGAATAACCACATCACTCTGCCTGGGTTGCAGGACACTCTCCATTCAGTGGCTGGTTTTCTGGCCACCGGTGCATCTGCAGGGGACACCGTACAGAGCCTCTTCTGGTCTGAGAACCAGAATTGTTCCTCGACACCCAGCTGCAATAACAACCCTCTGGGCTAAGCCCTGGCCGTGTTTCCAAGCAAGGATTGGTGACCATGGGGTGCACAGGCTCAGGACCTATGGTACCAGAGAGAGCCCTGCTCCCAGCACCCCTGCACAACCTGCACCTTTCTTCCTCGATCTCCCAGCAAAGTCCACAGCCGAATCCCCCAGTTGAGAAATGCCGTGTCCGTTACCCGCAGGGGAAGTCCTGCTCTCGCAGAAATCCCTTCTGCCCTGGGAATGCCAGGGAGTGTCCCATGCAGAGGGCTGATTCCTGCTCTCCATGTGCTTGCTTATATAAAACACGGCTATAGTGCTGCCAATCATAAAGTCAATCAGCTGTCTCTAAGTGTGCGGGGAAGACTCTGAAATGCCTCATTACTGTCCAGCATGTAAGGTGAAGCCATCAGACCTGGAGAGCAAATGCCCTGCGGCTGGAGGTAATCCCAATGGGCTCCTTCTGAGGAACTGTCTGGGGCTGGCACCTCCGTCCGCAGGCAAGGAGCAGTGGCAGCCCTTGCACATCTCCCAGAGGCTCCTCCCAGCCTTGCAGGGACACCAGGACATTGTCTGCAGCATGCACTGACATATCCCCAGGGCAGACGTTTGGCTGATGAACAGTTTTTGCAAAAGAGACTTTCTGAACCTCCTCCTCCTGAATCTGCAGCGTGCATCAGCCACTCGACACAGCGAGCCCCAGCGCATGTTGGAGCCATGCTGGGGTGACAGAGGTGCACACAATTGAAGCAGCTTTGGCTGGGGCTGGCAGGACTCAGCTATAGCCTCCCATCCCTCACTGGAGCCATGTCCACCTGGCGTTCACCAGAGTTACACAGACCCTTCTCCCTCTCCACAGACTTCAGTGCGGCCACGGGCGCTGGGATGCACAATGGACTGAAAACCTGGGGTCTGAAGAAAGGTGGATTCACCTTTCCAGGGCTGATTTCTCCACAACTTGCATCTCATCCACACCAGCAAGCAGCCGTAGTGGTTGCTTCACTTGGGTGCTGGAATGCAGGAGCATTCCAAAAGGATGCTGTGGGCTAACCCAGCCTCAGCCAGAGCACCCGTCACACGTGTGACATGCACGAGTGCTCAGACAGGATTTTTTGCTCCATGTCACTAGCCAGGTAACCAGGTAAATGCACTTGGAGCTGCACAGGGCTGCAGTGGAAGGGGAGCAATGCCAGGACTAACTGGCCCAGAAGAGAAATCCATTAAATGAGAAGAGTCTCCTCTGCCAAGCTTCCCGAAGGTGCACAGTCCCTGCTGCGTCCCCAGCGAAGCAGGGGATCGTGCCCAGCTTCACTCCAACTCCTTCCCTCTAACCCAGGGAAGGAGGAAAGAGGCATTTCTGCATGTCCATGTTGACTGGAAGGTGCTAAGGGCAGAGATTATCTCCAGGGAGGGGACTTAGGAACTGTTCAAAATCATTCCAATCCCTTATACACTATCGAACCACTGGCTGCCGAGAGTAGAGCAGATCTGTAAGCAGCAGGCAGTGGTGGGGTTTACAGAGATTACTTTTTAAGACAAAATTACAAAGCAATGGACTCTGGGGATGGCAGATGTTTGGATTTTAGCACTGCACTTAAAAACGGAGCAGAAACGATTTTTTCAGACTGCTGTGGACTAAAAACCCCATCATCTGGGACAAAAACTGGCTAAAAGGCCATAAAAATAAGGTTGTATTGACTGGGAAAAGATGGAGTTAGAGAGACGTCAGTCTGCGTATGGCCCCTCCAATGCTGAAGACTTTCTGCAGCGTTCACCTTGTCTGTGCAAGCCAATATGGTCCCAGAGCCCAGAATAAACCCCTCGAAGAGCAAAGGCAGGCTTGCACCTCCTCATCGGCTCATCCCAGCGCAAGGTGTGCTCAGACCTACAGCTCCGCTGCCAAGGGAGAGGAACATCTCTCCAGGAGAAGCCCCAGAGGAGGCTCTGCCCTCCCAGGGACCGTGCGGAGGAGGCAGCATGGGAAGATGCTGCTGTGCTGAGCACAGCCGAGACCCTGCAGGGAAGAGGAATGCCCATGGTCACGGGTTTTTGACATTTTCATTAACAACCCAGAGAAATGGGGACTGGCACAGGAATGAAAGGCAAAAATAAACTTTCTGCTTCAGTATCAGAAAATCTTGTTGGTAGCATGTCTCCTGGGGGAACATGGAGGGGAGCGCCTTAGCTTTGGGTATTTAAGGTGAGGATGAAGACATTTATAAGCTTCTGTGAGATGGGCAAGGATCTCTTGCAGATCTGCCTGGGAAGCTCTCAGACACCAAGATGTACTTTCAACCTCCCTAAACTGGGAAAGGGGTGAAAACGGCACCAGTTGCATGAGGCTTGCGAGGAAGGGCGAAGCACTGAGGTCTGCCTTGGTACCAGGCTACCCAGGAATGGGTGAGCTGTTTCCAGCTGTAGGCTTCACCATTGACATTCGGGCACTTCCTTTTGAAAACTTTAACCCTCAGTAAAGGCAGTGTAGAAATCCACAAAACACAAACAACTGACAGACCCTTAAAGCAGGAGAAGCGCTCGTTAGGCGTGGATTATTCCCAGGAGCAAAGGCTGCAGCTTTGCTGATATTTACAATGACTCAGTGCACTTGACTTTCAAAAAAACCCCCAAAAAACCCTAAACCAAAAAAACCCTGAACAGTCGCAGCTCTCCAAGCTCTAAAAAAGCCAACAGCAGCTGCAGAGAGCTCCAGCGCTGACAAGTACCTCCCCAGGCAGCAGCATGGTGCACAGGCAGCCAGGCCGAGACGGCCCCGGGGGACCGCAGCATCCACATCCTCCTCTCCCCACACCGGCGAGGTCTGAGCGCCAAAGAAGATGAGCAGACAGGCCTTCCCCAGCGCGGGCAGGGGTCTCTGGCAGAGGACACATAGCTCAGGGAAAAGCTATTTGGTTCCAACAGGGGCTGGCAGATCTTTCAGTGGGCTCTGAGTACGATGCAGCACCAGAGCTGGCCCTGAAGCCTAGGAGATATCAGCATGCCCATCGTGGGCACAGACCATGCCATTTCTCATAGTATAGGAGAAAACAGACACGGGCGGTTACATGCAGAGCTGACTCATCATGTCCCCCAGTTTGATGCCGCTATCTCTGTAGACAGACAATCTGCAGGAACCAGCTAAGGAAAAGAGGAATCTAACAAATAAATCCTAGATGAGACACACGTCTTAAAGAAAAGGCCATGTGCAGCCACTTTGGGTGCCCTACTATACGGTACAAAGCTGAGGCCAGTTCTGTCCCTTCCGCTTACAGAGCAAGGGGTACCCCGTTTCTAAAAAAACTCATTTGAATATGCCCTAGAAACCTGTGATGGGACCAGTGCACTTTGCAAAGGGAATTGTCACTGTATCACTCCGGAGGTGGCCAAACCAGAGCATGGTGCAGGGGCAGGACTCCACCAAGGGCCGGGCAGGGATTTGTGCCAGCGCAAGGAAATGCACCACACCTCAATTCCTGGCCCCCATCCTTGGATGGAACAGTAACATGAGACTCAAAACACAAGGACAGGAGCTGGGAACAGTACACTGAGAAAGCTGCTGCCAGGGGGACATCTGAGGCAGGGTTGAGCACAGCTGCCAACCGAGGACGTCCCTGTCCTCGGGCAGGCTGCAAGGCTGGGATGCACACAGGTCCCCAGTGCCTCCCAGAGAAGGGCAGTGCCAGGCACCGGGGCTCTTGGGCGAACCTGGGGCTTGGCTGCACATCTCTATCCTGTCACCTCCGGGGCTTGTGCTGCCTTTAAAATGGGTTTCTGGAAAGATCCACAATTTGCTGCGTGGGACCATGATCATCGTCCCATATTTAATGAAGGCAGTGCACTGGCTCCTGGGCAGCTGGTTTCATTTACCTCCTCTTTCATTTTAAAGAGAAACCTTTGCCCCTATTATCTGACCTCTTCTTCTGTTGCAGTTAATTACATTAAAGCCCACTTCCCAAAGCTCAGGAATTTCCGGATCTACTTTGTTGCCTGCTGCTATGGGGAGAGTCTGCTAGGAATTAGGGCACCCGCCTGCCGGGGACGTCGAGCGGGGCAGAACCCCGCCGTCAGCGTGACACCCCACCACCACCGCAGCTGTGAAACCAAGACACCTCTGCTGACGGAGGTGGTCCCGATCCCTGAGCATCTTCCCGAGGAGAGGGCAGAGCCGCCATCTGCAGCTCAGGACACAGACAGTCCCACTGCTCCCCGCCCCTGGAGAGGAAAGGGGAGATGTGACCAGCTCCCCCCAGGTGAAGACCTGCGGGCACAGGGGAGAGGCGCTGCCCACCTCCAATCAACTAATAAATGCACCAATAAAGAAGAATGACTGGGGGCTGCTCTCTGGCCCTAAAGGCACAACTCACCCCCATGCCTTTCTCTGCCCCTGGACGAGGTGCCTCTGTGCGTCCCGACGGTGGGAGCCGTCTCTGGCCCATGGCGTCTCCCCGGCCGTGCCCTGGCATCACCTGGGACTGTGCTGGTGGCCAGGGCTACGATGCTGCCAGGGACTGTGCCCTCCATCAGACAGCGCAGAGGATGGCAAGCCAGTGTGCAAAGCCGTGCCCTGGCCAGGCCTGTTTACAGGTAAAGATGACTCCTTCCTGCAACCCCTTCCTCCAGGCACAATCTCAGAAGTCACCGCACCCTGAGCACCTGCAGTAAGCTCACGCGAGCCAAAATATATACCCTTGGTATATCCATTGGGGGGGTGTGTGTGTGTGCACACTGGGAAAGTCTCCCCGGGCACCTTTAGGAAATCTGCCCCCTGCTACAGCTACTGCCTGGTGAGCATCTCCCTCCGCACACTTGATGTGTGTAAGCCAGAAGAGATGCCACCCAAACCAAGCCCAGCAAAAGCATTTCAAGCAGTATCTCCCACACGCCTGCGTGCCTGGCACCTCTGACTGCCACACAGGGTGGGTGGCTTTCCATCTTGGAAGATAACATGGCATTCTCCAAGGAGCCAAAAGGATAGATGTCGACTGGCTTTGAAGAGGCAGACATTTACTTTCCTGTAAGCAACAGGGATTTGTGCTTCAAAGGGAGCGTTACATAAGGATTTGCCCACTAAATTTGCCAAACGTGAGAGTTTTGCACGACATTTGGGATGGGAAACCGGCCATACAGACTGAGAGAGCACGCACGGGGAGGGGACCGGGCACGGCTGCAGGTTTAAGTGGGCAGTGAATCTTCCCCTTGTGCGAGGACGCCGGCACCGAGCGAGGAGATGGCTGTGGGGAGGTTTCCGAGCAGCGGGAACCCGCATCCAAAGACTGAGGGGGTCTGCAATAAACTGAGCATTTACTCATAACCAAACATAACAAACAAACGATCAGGGAAACGCCAAAACTCTCAGAGCCACTGTCCGTCCCACCTGCCACACCCTCCTTTAGTGGAAATTCCCTGAGCGTTTCAAAGCCGTTCACACATCCCTCTCCAGCAACACATTACTTCTGAAGAGGAAGGCACACATGCTGAGTTACATATGTAAGTGAAACCATTCTCAGAAAGGCTGGCGAGGCCGCTTATTTCCACCCAGTGTCACTTTTCTGTCAGATATATTTCAGATATATTCTGTTTTCACACAGAGAATAGGGATCCCTGCAATGTATTCCCTTCTCAATTCCCTTTCTGGATCGAGCGCAGCCTTTTCAAAGGAATAACAGATTTGACAAATTTATAACCGATATCCCGGGAGAACGTTAGGGTTTGGAACAGAAACGTTCATACTTGAAGTTCGACAGCAGTTTAGTTTCCTGCTAATAATTTTCTTCTTGGATACAAAGGAACGTGTTTTGTTTTGTTTTGCTGTTTGGAGCAGAGGGATGAGACACTGTTTTGACATTTATTCATAAACAGTACAGAAGCCCAGCTCGGAGCTGTGGCCATTGCCAGTCCTCGCACATGCAGATGGGTGCAATCTCCAGAGCTCCAAACCCGGGCTGGGGGAGAAGCGGCTCCTACGCCGCAGTGGAAACGGGTCAGGAAGCAGCGCCTGAGCCCCACCGACCCTCATGGGGAGCTGCACCGGCCCTCCCCATCACAGGGTGCTCAGCACCAGAGCTGCCGAGCCCTTTGCACTGACCCTAGAAGAAGAGGTTTCAAAGCAGACGTGCGGGCAGATTCCCTGCACGCCAGCATGAAACTCCATGTCTGAAGTCTGGAAATTTGTTCCTTCAACTCCTCCATGGGCTTGGCCCGGGGATCCAAGCCCTGTTGCAGAAAGCAAATTCCTGGACGAAGTAAATGTGATCAGCACATCGTGTAATCATGAAAAGCAAACTCCCAGCTGAGACATAGATCATCAGTGCACAGCATGAGCCTGTAAGTAACACAAATCCTGCTCCAAATGCTCTGCTACCCCACTGCCCCCATTGCACCGAGCTGCTGCTGCCTGGCAGGGAAGCCCCAGGAGCCAAACACCCAAGCAAGCGATGCTGCAGCACCATGAGGAACAGGGCTTGCTGGATGCTGGTGCTATAAACCACCCTGAGATACCAACAGTTGCTTCTGCAGGAGGCTCCAAGGTTAACACACCAATACAGAGACCCTGGGCGCACTCGCAAGAAAGCCTCACGTCTTAAAAACCAGCAAGCTCTTTTTAAGAGCAGGTCTCCAGGTAGGCTTTTACAAGAGATGGGCTTTACAAACCACGCTGCTACACTTCAGCAAAGCAACCTGAGCACCCCACGAAGGGTCTCCGTGAAGAACCAGCTTGGGGAACAAGCCCTGTGGGCAGCACACACAAGCCCTCCTTGCGCCTGAGACCCCAGCTCCCGTGCCCTGCGTGGGAAGTTTAACCCAGTATCAGATCAAATCCACTTTTTCTGGGAACAGGGGAGTATCACCATGGGTTTTGCTCCAGTGAATGTCTTTTCTGATGCAGGAAAGAGTCCTGCCTGCCCCACACACCCTTTTTCTATCAATTCTGTCGGTCGCTGCTGTGCTTGCACACTGCCTCACCTTTGCAATGGCATTTGCACTCCCATTGCAGAGAGTCACAGCCTCCTGGGGAGCCTGCCTCTGCCCACAGTGTGCAAACTGGGGCAGTTGGAAATAAGAGGAGAAGAAAGGTGTTTATGGATTTTCCCCCAATTAGGAAAACCTTTCCCTCCACTTGGGTGCCTGTCACACCCAGCGCTACAGCTCAGAGATGGCTTTGCTCTTCTGAACTGCAGCACATGTAGGAAACCAGGAGGAAAATCAGGTATCAGCATCTCTCTGGCAGCCCCAGCTGGGCCTGGATCTTGGATGTTCACCCCCTTTCCGTCAACATCCACTCCTGGGGCTCCATCTGCAGTGTAGGACAGCAGCATGTCTACAGGACCCTTACAAAACAGAGCAGGCACTGGGGCATTACGCATTTACCATTGGACTAAACTGCCTCTCCCTCCTCTGGGCCAGACCAGCTTAGCTTCAGGCCAGTGGTTGCAGGGAGACAGTGGTTGGGGTGGAAAGAAAAGGGCTTTCAGATAGTCCCATACACCTGTTACATGTGACTTTTGCTTCCCTGTTGTCCCCACCTGGCCACCACTGGAGCTGCTTGGACCTCAGCGGTGCAGCGCAGGGCTTTGTTTCCAGCAATCAGGCAGGCCAGGCACGCAGGCAATGGTATTTTTAGCCTCTGTCTCAGCTGCCGTGGTAAAGGTTAATACATCCCCTCCTGTATTTGTTCGAGAGGCTCCAGAAGGAGGGGCAGAGCCTCTTTCGCTTATTTGAATGCAGCAGGAGGACAGAGGAGGTGGCTGTCACACATCCGCCCCCTTTCACACCCAGACAGCGCATCAGCTCTGCTCCCAGCGTCACCTTATCACTGCAATTAGCGTTTGAAAGTAGAAGGAACGGTGAATACCTACTGTTGCCAGGTAACAGCATCCACCGTGCTGCCAGCCACTTTCATGAACCTATAGGAAACAGAGGAAGAAACCGTGTAAGCCCAATGTTGTCACAGGGGAAGTCCTAAAACAACCGATGCCCATCCTACATCACGGGATACCAAAGGCGGTCACCACACTCACAGACCCTTTCTAATGAAACCTTTGCATCCTTAAATGGAAGGAATAAATTAGACTTAATACAAATGCTTGTAGCTAGCACAGCTGAGGATAACGGAGTGAAACCCAACTGGCAGCAGAGCTCTGAGCATCATTTTGGGGCAGGTAGGGAGAGCTCTCTGAGCACAACAGCATTTCAGGAACAAGATCTTGGGGCATGTACTTAGTTCTATGACTGCAACAACCCTCAATAGTGATTAAAGAAAAAGTTCTAAATGCCCATCTTAAAACCAGACACTTCTTCACCCAACATGTATTTAAGCTGAGGAACTCCTTGCCTGGACTCAAGCAAGGACTGGGAAATGGAAGAAAAAACAGCAACACTATTAGATGCAAAGACGCCACCTCCAGCTCAGGAAGCCCCTGAGCATTGGAGGATGGGAGGAAAGGCTGGACAAATACTGCTACAGGCTTCCCTTTTTTTGGATGCTCTTTCTTTGGCATTGGCTGTTAGCAAACTGATGGGATTCTGACCTGGGTGCACTTGTGGTCTGTCCTGCTCCTGTGACTAACCACAGGCCTTCCACGCACAAGGTTACAGCAAGTTATATGTACTTACGGACTCAACCATCTTAAAGAAAACACACCTCCTCCAGACAGACCCTATTTGAGTCAGACCTGAGGCCACACATGTGTATCTGTTTACGCTGCTGATGCCAAAACCAAATCCATTACTAATCTTGGGGTCCGTACGCGACCAGGCAGCAGCAGCCTCTAGCTTGCTGCCATCCAAGATGGTCCCTCCCTGGCTCCCTGGTCCAGCAATCCAAACTGCGCCTTGGAAAACTGCGGCTCCCAGGAGGAAGCCAAAGCAGTCACTCACTCTATTCTTACGCTTAGGAGCAGAGATATGAAAACACACACAGGCACACACCAACTGGCCAGGCACGCTTTTCTGCTCAGTAGTGTAACATGTGCTGCATAGCTGATGCATTTTGGAAGTGATAATGTATGCACCTGACAGGAGACATTGGCGTGAGCAAGCGAACGTGATGAGAAAGAAACCGACGCTGTACTGTCTCGGGCTGCTTTTTGATGCACAGGGATCCCAGGAACACAACAGGAATCACACAGATGTCCTGATTCTACTGGGACACAGGGATGGGTGGCGCTGGGTCCTGGGACCCCCAACTCCCCCAGGACAGCCCCACGACGGAGTGCGGGGAAGGAAAGGGAAGGTTTGTGAGCCCTTTTATCAGACCAGTTGTCATGGCAGGGAAGAGCAGCAAGCTTTCCGGCACATGAGCCTCTAATCAGGTCTGAAACAAGAGCAGCAAACTTCAGGCTAAATATAGCTCGGAAACAATCATTCTGACTTTAAATTAATGACGATGGTCAATTATAGACTGGGACAAAAGGGCAGCTGGACCCTGTGAAGCATAAGAGGACACTGGCAAAGACAGCGGTAATAAATCGCTGTGGACAGAGAGGGAAGAGATACAATTAGAAATGGAAAAACAATAACGTGCTGTAAAACCCCATAGCACGGATGCATCCCTGATTCTGCTGCCTCGCAGTGCTGTGAGCTTCATTTCCCAGGCTCGCCTTTCAGAAATGCTTTTACATCTCTCTGGAGGGTCAGGCCAGTGCCAGGGCAGTGGTTTGGTCAGGGTTCCTCCCCAGCTCAGCATGGCGAGGAGACCAGCTGGACCAGCCCCAGGGAGGTGCGAAATCCACGCAACTCGCACAGCTCATCTGGATCAAAAAGAAAAGGGGATTTTGCAAACATTGCTATGGAGCGGCTGCTGTTCTACAAAACTAAGTGCACAGAAATATGGCAAAGGGATCAAAAAAAACCCCGACTCCCAGGTTTTAAATGCTCAGTAGAGACTGTTGCCTAAACTGTAATGCACAAAGTGTACAAGAGTAACTAATGAAGTCTAAGCTGAAATTATGAACACAATCTACATTGGGTTTGAAGATCGATATATTGCAATTGGGTTTGAAGATCAGCCCAGCTTTCTTTCTAACCTCAAATGCTTTATGTTACGGCTGCAAAATAAACCATCCTGGACTTCACTAAATCAGCTCTTCAGGCTCAGCTTGGCACTCTCCACTCTCAGTCCGAAACCATGAGCAGATGGAGCTCGGAGGAAGAAGTTCTTTGGTGTTCCTCACCACTTCCACAGTGCCTACAGCCCTGCTGCAAACACACCCGCTACAGCGGTCTTTGAGCAGGGACTGAAGAGCAAAGCAAACCCTCGATATAACCTCCAGCATCCCTGGAGCAGCAGAAGCAGGACATCCATCTGTCCCATCTCCCGCGTCTCTAGGAAGCTAAGTGACCTGTTGTTAAAAAGCTCCTGAGAAAATGTTGTTCTAGGACACAGGCATCACTCAGGCAGCACAGCGCAGACCAAAAGCAGGACAGAAAAGGCCCTGGTTTGCTTAGTGTTCCTCTTCTATCTCCGTAAGAGCAAAATAAATCGGTTAGTTCTGGTCATTTTCAAATTTTACCATAAAAGATGGATATCTAGCTCAAATTTTGCTTTCCATGTCTGTTTTTCTTTCTTTTTCCTTTTATTGAGATTTTTGCAGGATGAAGTTCAAAAGTTCCTGGTAAAACTTCAAGTCCTGCCTTAATGGTGGAGTTGTGCCTGGAGCACCCCAGATGACTTGGGCAATGGTCTCTACCCTCCAAAGGGAACCCAGAGCAGCTCAACAGCCCACAAGTGGTACTGCACGAGCAAGAGATGAAAGCCCAGGGCAGGTGGAGATGCAGTGACACACCGGTATCCGAATATCCTCGGTTTAGGCATACAGATGTTACTAATCCCTTTATTCCTGTAGCACCTGTGCGGCTCAAACCACAGATTTTGAGGCCAGTGAAGATCCATACGGTCCAAATGACCAGCGCTGGCACATTTTTATCTGGGATTTCCTGGACTGCACGATGTCCATGTGTGCAGCGCGGCGCAGGCAGAGCAAACCAGACGCTTCCGGGAGGGCTCAGGTCCCTGCACATGTGCTGCACAGATGGGCCGGGCTGGCGCAGTAAATCTGCCATTTTCCTACACATTGGCCTTTCTCTGTAAGCACCAATCGACCGCGCAGCGCCTCTGCAGTCAATCCCCCCCTCCCAGGAGAAGCTGAGCCTGTGCTGTGCAGGCAACGTGGGCAACTACTGCAGCGATGCCCCGTAATTCAGATGGGTGGCAGCCCCAGGGCACGGCCGTGCGGTATCCCCAGCTGGACTTCCACAGATCAGAAACCTGGGCAAATTGTTGAAGTCCTCAAAATCTGCTGGGGCAGCATCTCTAGGTGGGGAAACAGGACGTGTGAGAGGCCCATGGAGGAACAGGAGCCTCGGGCAGGGAGTTTGTGGTACTGATGTTTATACAAAGTCACTGAGCTTGGATACGGCCATCTCCTCACCCTTGCAGCTGCCCATGTGCCAGCATCCCATGCCAGCCCTACTACTTGCGGGGCCTGTGTTGAGCCAGAACTGAGGCTTAAGCTTTTTTTTAAAAAACAAGCAATGAGAAAAAGGTAATTTAGCATTGCTTAACTCAAACACTTCGCAGCTTTGTCCCAGAAATGGTAATATGGGCAAAAGGTGGGACAGCACATCACAACTCAGCTGTGGGAGAGTGGGGCAGAAGAACTGCAACACCACGAGATGGTACCGACACCACAACTCTATACTGTGACACCATGGCTCAAATCTGACCTTTCCCAGAGCAGCTCCCATAGCCACATCTCCCAGGACTGCAACTTTCACTTGAGTGTGGGCACGTCTCTGAAATAGATCTCCTGTCCTGATTCAATACCTGCCAGTCACAGAGCACTTACTGCAACCTTAAGCAAATTACTCCCATGGTTAATTAGCCTCCAAGTATGTTATTTCTCATCTGAATGTGTCTGGCTTCAGCTTCCAGCCACTGGAACTTCCTAGGCTTATTCCTGATACATTAAAGAGCCATCTGCTTTTGGAAATCTCGTTCCCATGCAGGTAATTGCAGATTGTCATCCTTTAAACAATAAAAAAAAAAAAAAAAAGTGATCTGTAACAAAGAATGCAGCTGCACAAAGAGACAAGTTACTGTTGCACAGGTTCCCAGACAGTTTAGCATCATCGCCTGACTCCTGGGTGCTGGACTTCACAAACACGGGATATTTCATCTGCTACTCCCTGGAGGAACACAAAAGCAAACTGACCCCCTCAAGCCCCAAATGTCGGAGCAACACTGGCCTGCCTGTGGTGCCGTGGCTGATCCCTAGAGGTGGGTGGCCGATCTCTGCCCGTTGAGCCAACAGTGATGGGTAGAAATAGCTTCATCTTGTGTCTGAATTTTTTGGTGAGGGAGACTAAGGCACAGGCGTCACTTGCTAACTTCTTCGGGTTTCAGTAGCACAATCAGATACCTGCAGCAGCAGAGACAGGTACTAAACCAAACTGCAGCTGCTGCTCAACAAATCTGACCTGGGATTCAGACAGGGATTTCCCTTCAGGGAACAGAGCCTGGTGGGGACTACATACAAATCTGCTGCTATATAGTATTGTCTCTCTGCTCAGCATCACCTTTCTTCAACCAACCTGATCTACGGCAGGGCTGTACAAGCCTTCTAGCAAAGAGGGCTTTAAGTCCCAGACTGACCCACCCAGCCTTGGTAATCTGCACTCCAGGGACTCTGGAGGTTGCTTTTGGACCGTGATGTTGCGTAAACACTGATGCTTTTTCCCACCATTGATTTGTCCAGTCCCTTTCTGAACACACACAGCTCTGGCCTCCACAGCCCCCTGTGACAATGACTTCTACAATGCCATCACGTACCATGTGAAAAAGCTTCCTCCTTCTTTCCAAAGCTTCCTTCCAAACTGCTTTCTGCACTGTGGAAAAAACACCCCATTCACAGGCTCGTGGGCCTCGATAACATTCCCTCTGAGCTGTCTGTCTTCTGAGCTGAAGAGGCACAGCCTATTTAATCTCTTCTCACATGAAGACATCATATACCTCCACGCATCCTTGGCTCCTCTCCCTGTAACCCTCCTGATCCTATTACATCTTTTCTGAGATGAAATAACTAAGATTGTAGATAGCAAACAGGATGAAAGTACACTGTGTACTTATACAGTGGCATAATCTCATCTATGTCTTTTCTTAAGCATTTTGTTCCTCCTATACAGGTGAACGTGATTTTGGCATTCCAGCCATCCAGATCAAGTTTCAGCAACAACTATCTTAACTCTTTCCTCTTGAAAGAACAATAGCTAAATCCTTTGCTTGTATCTCAGATCCTTGACCCTGCTATATAACCAACCACAAAATGCCTCATCGCATCCTTCACACCTCATTTCAATGTATTTATGAATGGATTCACTCTTCAGTTCAATGCTACCAGAGCTTGAGTTCATGCTGCGGTGACCTCCTCCTCCTTTTGTATCATTAGCGTAATGTTGCTTGTCTTGTGGTTTGATTTTTTGCTCAAAATTCTTGCTCTGGACCTATTTAGTGTCCCGGTACAGTCAGTGCAACCAGCCTTACGGTAGCTTGCATAAGGGTGAAGCTTCTGGCTCTGCTGACAGATACGCTCGCCTCTGTGGCATCACTAAAGAGCCTTAGACCAATACAGCAAGGATGTACTTTTTAAAGAAAGTTAGACAGCCAAAAGAGAGTTTCTAAAAACCACAGTGCTTAGTAGACCCCTGTATCAAACAGCACAGCAGTCCTTGTCAGCAAGAGGACAGGACAAATACCTACATTTCTTCCTGAACTCCACCCAGAGTCCTTCCCTCTGCCAGATACCACCTACTCCAGGCTCTCCTTGTTTCTCTTCCCTACTTGAATTTAAATAAACAAGCTCTGTCCATACACTGTCTTTGGCTGCTACTCCAGAACAGGTCGCGAATAAAAAGCAATGCCTGGACTGACTGATGTGTGCTGACCCGCTCAGACAGCCACAGCCCTCTTCGCCCTTGTGATGGCACCAACACAAGGCATGGGCAGTCATCATAAAAATACTACCAAAGACTCTCCCATTTTTAGCACCTTGATTTTGCTTTGGGCTCTGGTCCAACATAACAATTGGACCCTAAGTGTACAGCCTGTGCCATTTCACGAGCGATAAGCTAACACTTCTCTCTACCACATAAGCACCAACATAGGAACCTGGGCTTGGGGTTGATTGGTGGATGCAGGGAGAAGGGCTGCGGATTAGGACAGGTTTTAACCTGAGCCTTACCTGGGTTGCCCACAGATAACCAAGACATCATCTCCATACCCCCTCCCAACCCTGCCACGTCCACAGCTGGCACCCATAAAGGTGAGGAAGCACATTTGTCAGTGGTGATGAAACCCTTCCTCCCGTGGACGTGGCAGGGTTGGGAGGGGGTATGGAGATGATGTCTTGGTTATCTGTGGGCAACCCAGGTAAGGCTCAGGTTAAAACCTGTCCTAATCCGCAGCCCTTCTCCCTGCATCCACAAATCAACCCCAAGCCCAGGTTCCTATGTTGGTGCTTATGTGGTAGAGCACTGTAGAATGACATTACCACGAAAAGGAGCCGAGGCAGCAGGTCTGGTGGCTCTGAGAGCTGGGGGATGAGGAGGTAAGGAAAGGCTGTACCTCCCGCCAAGAAAGATTTTCACTTGCCTGGTGGCTTCAGCAGGCTCGGGACCCAAAGTGGCCACAGAGCATCAACAACAACCAGCCTAGCGTGGACACAAGTGCCTGCCAGCCCTTACCCTCTTGGCACTGCAGCTTCTGCCATGGTGGAGGTAACACCCTAATGCTTGTGAGGGTCCAGTAGCAAAAGCTAGGCTACACCAGCTGAGGAACAACAGGTCATGAGAGCCCCTAGCCAAATCTGCCCAGACATGTCAGCGTAAGTTTTGTACCAAATGTTCTGAGCTTTAACACGTGTTAGCATCTCTTCTTCCTAATGGCTTTCCCTCATGTTTCTTCTCTTCCAGCACTGAGTGTGTTACTCAGTCACGCATTAACCTTTGTGTCTGATTCCTGATCTGCTGTTAAAATCTATGTTAATTCCTTAGAATCTCACAATTTTTTCCCCAAGCAAATTCTGAGCAGTTCTGGGATTCCTGTACCTGCAGACGCAGTAGGTAGCTAGCGTGGTCTGCTCTCCAACAGCTCAGGCTGCACGAATGGTCTAATTAACACCTCATCAAACTCAACTGTTGGTTGTGTCTGGAGAAATTCCCTCTTGCACCTGTGCATTCACAAGACACCATTTCCAGCCTCCCGCACAGCAGACCCCAGCCATCGGAGCAATGCTCCGTCACTGCAGAGCCCATCTTTACATCAGCAGTAGTGGTCCTGGTGCAGTCTCTGGGACATGCCAGCCCAGGGTGACACGGATACGCTCTGTGGCTGCTCAGAGCCACTGCACCGCGCAGGGTGGTGCAAGAGCTCAGGAGCAGTAACTCGGCAGTGAAGGGTGTGCAAAGCACGTGCTGCTGCCTTTCAGGCAGGGCTCTCCTCCCCTCACCATATCCTACCTCCATCATCAGAAAATGCATAGGTTTCACCCAGCACAGCTCAGTGTCACCTGCCTAAGGATAGCGTTTGCAGTGGGACAGCGTGCACGCACCCCTACATGCTGGAAACCTTCAGGTGCCTGATCTACACTCATCATCTAGCCTGTCTAGCAGACTCCAAAGAAAGGTGGCATCCCAGGAGGGGTTCAGTCCCACTCTGTCCCAGAGGAGGCCCTAGGATTGGGTCAGAATGGACGTGGAGGTGTCCATCTCCCACTGTTGAGACAGACAGAGCCTTGTGCACAGCAGAATGCAAAGATACTGTTGACAAAGATGTCAACACTACCAGTATTGCAGGACAAGGATTAAACATAAAGAATAAGTTTAGCTTGGATGCTTGAGATAACGGTTCAACAATAGACTACAGTGTTTGGAACACAGAGGATGCAACAGGAAAATGTAATTTTAGGTAATACTTCACAATGAGAGTATTCTGAGTGATTCAGCACCTCAGGTAACTTTAGAGGCTTTCTCTGGAGAACACCAAACTCCAGCTTCTACTGTCAGAGATCACACTCCCTGGGCCTCTCTGACCTCTCCTCTCCCACTTCAGCTCGTTTCCATTATTTCCCCCATCAAAACCTGCGTCCTCACTTTGTCTAACAGGGCACTGATTGCCTGCCAGACTAATCCACCCATCCCGTCTTCTGCTCTGGGGTGTCTCATCTCTCCACTCCAGCCTCACTTGAGTCATAATCTTCCACTTGTCCTATCTCTTCCTACCTGGTTGACTTCTGCTCTTCATCACGTTTTTTAAAATGAGAGCAAAACTTTGCAGATTTCACATCGTCAGGACTATTAACTGCACACACTTCATCTGCTCTGGAGCCTTTATCCTACTGCAACCACTACGTAGACCATTCATGGTGGTCTAGCAAGGCAGACAGCAGGCTTGCCATTGAGAGCACCTTCCTAAATTCCTTCTCCTCTCTCCTGCTTGTTGACTGTGTGGGGCTCATTCAGGATCCTGAGAGGCACGTCCTGGCCGTGACAGCCCCAGGCACGTTCTGAGCCACATCCCATTGACCGGTTCTGCGACGCTCCCGCAGAAGGCAGAGCTCCCGGTAGCACTAACTGAGAGTACTGACGAGACCTCAGGGAGCTGCTGGGAATAAAGCTCATGCTGTCGAGCAGCTCAGGCACTGTGGTTTATTTGTTTGTCCTTTTGCAACTCCGTTTCCAAACACTGCAAACAAGCGTTTAGCCCTTTGTCTTTGTGTAATCAGACTTGTTCCTCCTCTCTACGCCCTGCCTGGTAATAACGGGGTCTTTATGTGGAAAGACAAGCAGCTCTTGTTTCACAGGACCCCATGGGCTGTAAGGCCATGCAGGCACGTGCCGCTCGCCATGAGCTGCAGACACCAGGGTTTGGAGCGCAGGACACAAGGTTTCTCCATGGGGGAGAGAAATCACTTTGAACGCCTGTGGACCAGCATTGCCCTGGCAGGCAGGGAAGGCAGCAGAGGAACAGCAGGAGAGCGGGCATGCTCATTACAGCTCTTCCAGACCAATGTGGGGGTCTGGAGAGCCCCCACTATCCCATCACCAGGGCTGCTCAAACCCTTGCTCTTACCTTCCTTCCCTTTCATTCGAGATGATGTTCCTGCCATCCTCTCCACCGAATTGTACGCTACCGCCTCGCTCCCAGGGTCGCCGTCACTCAGAGCATAGCTCCAGCAACGCGGAGCTGCCGGACCACCCTGACCGTGCGACTCGGCTCTTCCAACCCCTCTTCCCTGGGACCCGGCTGCGGCGCATGGAGGGCAAACGCAGCAGTAGGACTTCCCATTCTCTAAGAGCTTCTTGGCTCTCATCCCTGTTGTTTTCCTTACTCAGCCCGCTCCTCCCGGCGCTAATAGATTGCCTGCTGATCAAGGCTACTACAACATTTTGTAACTCCCCCTGCGCTATACCGAATGCCGGGGCTCCGGCAAGCGATGTGTCCAGGCGGCATCAGTGGCAGCCATGCTCTGTGGGCACAGGGGCTGCTCCCCCACCTTCGCTGGCGGGAGGGATGCTGGCGCCGCAGCTGGTTCCACCAGCTTTATGGTCTCTTTGTGCTGCTGCAGCAGAGCTGAGAATCTGGCCCTGGCTCCCTCCCCGCCTCGCCGGGGACTGCATCAGTGTGCTGTTTATTGTTTCTGCCAGATCATTCATGCAGATGTTAATGAATGCTAGACCAGCTTTGCTCCCAGCAGAGTCCCTTCCACACCTCCCCCTGCCCAGCCCTCTGCACTGGAGTTTCTGTTTACAGTCCTGCAGGGAATTTCCCCTCTGCTGCAAGGTCTTCGAGCTGCACAGTGCTTTTTGCCAGCAGGCTCCCACACCTCTCTGGTTCCTGTAGCTGTCCAATGTCACCTCCAGGTGTCTGTGTCCCTCACTGTCACCATTCCTTCTCCACTTCTGGCCTCCCCAAACTAGAGACGTGCCAATTCTCCTAGGAGGGAGCAGAGGGCTTGGCCAGCGAAGAAAGTTGCTACAGGTTCTTCCTCTGCACAGATGGAGAAAGCAGAGGGAGAAGCCGCCACCAAAGGGGAAGAGCAAAACAATTTGTCCAGGAGGACTCTGAGACAATGTCTACACTGATAAGTGGTGCCAGGACCCACTTCCTGGCCCTGAAGCCCACAGGCATGCAGCAGCCTGCATCGGTACCGCTGCGTTATCTTCACATCCAAATAAGGTGGGCACCTCAGTCTGCCTACAATTGGGAAACGCTCGGAATACCTGGGAGAGTGTTAGTCAGCCCAGCTCAAAATCCTGCCAGGGACTTCTGCAGAAGTTTAGCAGCACAGACGACCGTGTCGCCAACCCCTTGGTACTGCGGTGGCTGGGCTGCGCGGAGCCTCGCTATCCTGGCAGCTGTTGGACGTTGGGAAGCCAAAGAGCACGTCTACCTGCTGCAAAGGGTATCAGTCTCCGGGGGCGTTTCTGATCTCTTCTTGATCAAAGCAACATCACTTACCCTTCCAGAAGAGCGATGACGTTCTTTCTGGGCCTCCCAATGTTCGGCCCGTAGAGGTTTGCTCTGGAATAAGTGCGGATAAGCTGCAGCAGGCTTCTCAGCTGGATGTAGTCCTTCCCCAGCTGGCTGCCGTTCACCGAGCGGCCGATCAGGGTCCGATAGTTATTGGGCTCTGGGAAAATAAAAATAGACAAGCAAGGCTTGCCAGCTCTGCTCCTTCATCCGCGCTTCCGGAGAGAGACACACAGCTCACACGCTGTCGCACAGCTTGAGCTCCGCAGAGCTGCCTGCCTGCTCTGCCGAGCAGCAGAAGGAGCCGCTGAGGTGTGGATGGGGGCCATCTCTCGCTCTCCTGTGCCAGCATCTCCTCCCATGTCCGTTTAGCTGTATGCTGGGTGAAGGACCTCCACCTTGGTGTCATGCTTTTGTCCCTCTAGGGTCCCCCACTTCCCCTGGCACTGCAGCTACCATACAAGTCCATACACCTGCTGGTCTGCCCACCCCAGGACCGGCTGTACCTCGTAGCCAGGGCAAAAACATTTAATGATTTAATGTGTTTAATACCAACTCATGGAAACATCCAGCTAAGGTGCAAACACACGCCAGGTCTGTCTTAGAGATGGTGCTGCCTTATAGCAGGAGCCTTTAAATCCCTCTGAACCTACACTGGCAAAACATCCTGGGATGTGCAAATATCCTCTTCCGAAAGGGAATACCTTTCTGCTACAGCAAGCTCTGTTCCCGTGACTCTCCTGTTCCCACACTCACCGTTGCCCAGCTCCCAGGAGATGTTGTACTTCTTGCTGGCACTGTACTTCAGCAGGCTGAGAGCATTGGAGCTGTTCCAGGAGTTGTTGGGATTTCGGCGCAAAGCATTCAGTGCAAAGATCAGGTGAAGGCCAGAGCAGTCAGCAAAGTTATAGAGTTTGTCTAGAGACCTGGCTGGGAAGAAACAAAAAACAGCTTGTAATTCAAATGAAAGCTAGTTCCAGGGAGGTTCAAATGATCTTGCTGTCCATCAGACCTTGGCTTCTGTGTAGGATGAGCCAGGGTCAAATGCCATCCCCACGACATCTGTAACCGCAGAAATGCACCTGACCTTTGAAACCGGGATAGGATTCCAAGCGCGGGCTCATCTCCTTCCAGCATGAAACTTGGATGCCCTCCACCACTGTGTCAGAGGTAGGGGCCATGTTACCAGAGACAAGTGACTTTATAACATCTCTTTTCATCTGCTCTTGGCAAGGAAAGTTCAGCCTTTTCTGTGCTTATCCTGCCTTGCATCTCTTTCAGAGCAGATCCCCGCAGTGCCTGAGGAGCAGAGGAGGAAATCACCACCCCGGGGCTGCCAGCTCATGGCCACCTGTCCTACACACTGCCACAGCCTTCTCTCAGCTCCCACAGCCCCCCGTGCCGTAACCAAGCCCCAGCAATCACCAAGCAGAGCCTCCAAGGTGTGCACCACGCACCCAGCTAACCTCCGCTCTGCATGCAAAGAGAGGAGTTTCGTGCCACCTCTTGAGCTCGGGGACAGAGGAGGGCTCCCCGCCTGGTGACAGCACAGCCCGGCCTTGCTGCCCGGGTGGCCCTCCTGGGGTGCTGGGGTCTTTGTGGGATTCGTGTCCTACCTTCTGGTCCCCAAAGCTCCCTGGCTGCCATCTCCCCTGCCGTGCTGTGGCCTTGATGAGCAGCAGGGCACCAGTCAGCAGCAGAAGCAGAGACCAAAGAAAGAGCTGATGTGCTATTCAGGGAAGAGTGACATCAGTACAGGGCGCTGCTGGGAGAGCCAAAATCCTTAATACCTTTTTTTTATTTTTTATTTTTTTTTTGCTTCAATCTTCCCTAAAAACTCAAACGCAATCAAACGTCTGACGAAGCTAACGCCAGTGTTAGCAGGATATGAACTCACACGACAGCAAGAGGAGATTTTGTTAGAGAGTAATTAGATAACTGTGGTGTTTTCAATCACCCCTGCCTGTTGAACTGCATCCCAGGACACTCGGCGAGCTTCCTGAAGCAGCCTCGGAGATGCAACCACTTAACTGTGAGGAGCCACCGGGGATGGGGAGGTTCCAGGGGGCTGGGGAGGGCAGACTGAGGGCTCCGCTTTCCAAAGAGGGGAAGGAGACGCTGGGGAATTACAGAGTAGGCAGACCGGCTTCAGGTCCCAGAAAAATACTTGGACAAAAAATCAAGCTGCTTGTCAGCACTTACAAAATATAAGGAGATGATCAACAGCCACAGGAATGTGTCAAGAACAAATCACGCTGAAGCAATCTACTGACAGGAGAGAAGGGCTTGCGGACAGCAAAGCAGCCATTTATGTCTTATACCTTGATGGTTTTTAAGGCTTTTGACGAGATTGCACATGATGTCCTCTACAAAAAGTGAGGTAACCCTGATCTAGACTGAGCTGCAGTGAAAAACACGCACAACCAGAGCAGATATCAGTAACTTGCTGTTAAACTGAAGGGTGTAGGCAGCCTGCTTTAGGTCTCTTTGCACATCTCCAATAAAGAGGGGTATAAAGGAGCGGAGGATACACACATCAGACTTGCCGTGGCACTAAGGATGCTGGCATGCACCACCACGGCCAAGGGGGCTGAAGGGGATGGAGAGGAGACAACCGCAGGCTCAGGGAATTGCTCTAATCCCAGGGGCGATGCTCCGAGACTGCCTGTGCCCACACTGCCGGACCAAGGTGCAGGTGAGACGGTGACAGCCAGAAGCTGCTCGCTCTGGTCGGGATAAGCTGCTCACAGCCCGTACATCTGCATTTATTCTGTCACCTTTCCTGGTCACTGAAAGCCTCGGTGAACATGGAGCCAGCTCTGAGGTCTGAGAAGAATAAACTTATTTTAAAAGCAATGTTTTAAGGAGGCTCAAGGAAACAAGCTAACTGAATAGCTAATGTTTAATGGAACGCAGCAAAGTCGTGGAAAGGAGAAGAAAGGAAAAATGTGGAAAAGACATTCCTAATCCCTTTCACAACCTTTTTCTAAACGCTACTGGTTGTTTGAGTGAAAAGTGGCTGAATTAGATTAATCTAATGTATTCATCCCACTGGTTCAGGCACATTAGCTGTTTTCTCTGGATGTTTAGTGAATTAGAGACAGATACAGTTACTTAATACTCATTTACTTCGGACCTCCAGGCAAAAAGCTGCACTTGAAATGAGACTCCTGTAAAGAGGATAAGATAGACCCCTAAATGACAACATGAAGATAGCGAAAAGGTGTTACCTGCAGTTCTCCTGCTAGAAATGAAACCTTTTATTTGGTGCAAAACAGTTGTAGTTCTTCAGCACTACAGGAGGGGATTTGTTTCATGTTTAGGAGCCTCGGCAGAGGACTGGGAATTGATTTTCCATGCATCCACCGGAGGAAACAAGCCGTCTGTTTATCCCAGTGCAGGGCCTGCCACTGTGAAATTATATTTTCCCCATGACACTCATTTTGTTTTCGTGCGCCTGGACAAGAGATGCCACGTGTATTTCATGTTCTGCCATGACTTTCCGAGCTGGAAATCTCAGCGATCGGGGAGAGAACTAGGAGAAAAGTGCAGATGCCTGGGGGATGCTCCTACAGGTTTCCAGTGGCCTCTCAGCACACAAACTGACCTGCAGACTGCAACGAGGCTGCAAAGCGCAGAAAACTACTAATAAACCTCTCTCTGCATCAGACCAGATTGTTAATATGGGGACTCTTAGTATCATGACTATCAGGCATCAAGCCCATTTATCTCCTTGATCCTTGGCAGCTCTCTAAGAACGGTGTGAATCTGGAAGCACCGGTCTCTCCAGTGACTCTAGCAGAGCCTTGATGACCCGTTTGCACAAGATGCCCAACTATTAGTGGTGAAAGGGCATGGCTGACCCCTCCTGAGGTGACTGCCTTAAACTGGACATCTCTTTACAGACAGCTGCGGTTAGATGAGAAGAGTACTGTCATGGGTGGCTAAAGCACAAAAAGAAGCATATTTAGACGACCTCGAGTGATGTCCAGCCCTCCATAAGTGCAAACAGGGCCAAAAGAGAATGCTATAAATATTTTACTGCCATGACTAGGGATAGCTACATTACTTCTGAGTAATGAGAACATGAAGAATAGCAGTATTATTAACAGCTGGCTGAAACTCACTTTGAATTCTGGATAATTGCACTGTTTTTTCTTCATCAAACACGGAAAATCTTCCAGGAATTTAACCTTTCCCCATCTAGCAGATCATTAGGCAAGGCTTTCACAAAGCATTTCAATAGAAAAAGCCATTGTCGTACCAGAATGAATCTTAATAGAGCAGAACTGGATTTATAAGATGTTCTCCCTGCCCTGCCCCTTCTCCACCTCTGCCCCATGCAGAGATGCACATGCTCAGTGCTCACGTGCCACTGAGCTCAGGGAGAAGAAATAAAGCAAAAAAAGAGATGAAAATAAGAGGGAGAGTGGGGAGTAAAAGGATGCTGAGAGTCAGCTTCTGCCACTTACTAATGCTCACGTAGTGGGAGTGAGGCTAACCAAGGCAACAAAGCGATGTACTCCCTTCCCTCACACCCAGCTGGCAGGTTTCCGCGGGGATGGGCGCCTGCCTCGGTGGGTTTGGGACTAACAGCAGCCAGTAGGCAGAGACAGAGGCCCCATGGCCTTGGCACAAAAAAGAAATCAGAAGATATTTTGATTCTCAGCCTTTTACATCCTCAGTTGCGGAGGCTTGGATGCATCTGGAGAGCGAATACCACCCGACGATGCACGGCTGGGTGGCCGCCAGAGAAGATCTGCTCGCAGTCCTGTGCTCAGCTGAAGCTCTGCATAGGAATTAAAGATTTTGGCTGTTTGCATGGATCTCTCACCCTGCACAGAGGGAGATAAACAATTTCAAAACGCAGGAGAAGGTGTGAGACCACAAATGGTGGTGGGGTTCATGGGACAAGTACGTCCTTTGTGATTTTTTATTTTTCTCAGTTTCATACAGGGCTAAATTTTAAAGTTCTCCAAAAGATGCATGGCACTTAGCTGTGGCATGCCAACACAAAATCTGAGGCACATTAAAACATCTCTGGCAGTTTAAAATAACTGGAAAGACTTTCCAGTTGTAGTTACTGAATTAAACATTATACTAGAGACTTTACAAAGAACGTAGTATTGACTGCCATTTGGTAAGAGGGACAGTTCAATAATCTCTGGGTTTGAAAGTCTTCCACATTTTTTATTCTGCTTCAGGAATTCTGCTTTGGCAGGGTTTAGCACGAAGAGTGGAAATTCATGTGCACGCTGAGACGGAGGCTGAGATCAGCCGGTGGGCTGAGGGGCGGCGGGGCATGGCACGGCGTGCCGGGCGCTTTCGTAACTCTGGGACGTCAACCAGGAGGACAGGAAAGAAGAGCCTGTTCTCCCTCTAACCCCACCGTTCACCACGTCTGTCTCTCGCACGTACCAGCGCTGAGGAGGATGGGGCGAGAGCTGAGCACGGAGCAGGCAGCACACACCGCACTCCCCAAATTCGCAGGTTAAGCTGGGAAACCAAGCAAATGCACAACAGATGAACGCTTCTGTTGATAAAGCAAAGAAATGCAGTTCTAGAAATAACGATTTCAGCTAATCACGGGTATTGCTCGACTCTGCATTCCCCATAAATTCTGAGCAACGCCTGGACCATCCCTGCAAACAGCTCCTGGTGCCAGCACCAAAGCCAGCAGCATCCCCTGCCCCTCGAGCACCCCACAGGAGAGAGAGGAGGGAACGGGTTGGGAAAGACTTGGCAAAGAGCAAAAGAAGCCCAAAGAGAGCTTTACAGGGAGGGGGCAGAAAGGGCGGCACAGAGTGTTCAGACGAGAGATGAGTAAGATGGGCGAGGAGAGCAATGAATGGAAAAAGAAAGGTATTCCCGCTTATAGAAGAACAAGTGGGTACAGGGAAAATTTATTTACAAACAAACTGCCACCATAGTCAGCTGAATCCCATTTGCACTGGCTCTCTTGGGCTGAATATCCTCATAAAACCACATGTGTGTGGCGAGGACTTAATGTTTTCTTAACAAATAAATATGATTCAGAAGATATGCAACAGGCAATCAGAGTAACTCCAGACCCATGGGACAGGTCTGCAAAACTGGCTTGAAATCTTCCCATGGATTCTATCCCTAGTCACGGTAGGGGTTTCAGACAGGGAAACCAGAACCCCCCATCCACAATTTGCACAGTTAGAGCGCCAAAGAGTAGCCTTCACCGTCACTGCAAGTTCAGAGCAAAAGCAACATCCCACATTGACCGTATGCACTATAACATCCAGCTTGATCCACTGGATCATGGGAACATTTTCCCATTTTATCTGCATGCTAAGCTGTTCCTTCAAAGTTGCTGTTTAAAGAGAATTTTAAAGATTTCGAGGCTACCAAGAAACCCACACAGTTGCTGGAAATTGCATTCTAACGATGACCATCCCAGCTGGGAAGCTGTTTGGTTTTAATTCAGTCTTCTGAAGCATTTTGCTATGCAGTAAAACCACACCGTGTAAAGATGCTGAAGAATTCCCAGGCAAAATTACTGGCAGGAGGGAAAAGCTTGCTTGCCTCAGACACACGTTTCACCTGAAATGCTCCCTCTACCTGGTCAGGCTCCCGATTTCCCCCAAAGAGGACGGAGGTGCGCAGAGCCTTCGCTTGCTCTCATTTACCTCCCAGGCTTCCTCATCGCAAGCGAAGGCTGGGGGCGTGCTGCGCACGGAAAGCGCTTCCTAAGGCAAGGTGCAGCGTTGGAGGTCTGCTCTGAGTGACAAGAAGTGCTTTGGCAGAGCCTAACGGTGCTATAGAAAAGGGATCTAGTTTAATCCCATCTGAAGAATACCTGAAAGTTGGAGGAACTGGCTTTAATACTGCCAGCCAGTAAAGAAATGCTGCGCACTGTGTGTTAATGAGAACCTGGATTTTATATCCAGCTGGATGACAGATGGGGGATCTGGGGCTATTCCCCCCGGAGTATCGAGGGGGCCTTGTTCCAAGGGAATTGTTGTCATCATCCCTGGTCTTTAAGCAGCTGAACATCGACCCTCAATATTCATTCAAGTCTTTAACTAGATTTTTCATTTCACTGCCAATGCAGAGGTGATTATGCTGACCACGTGAGCTAGGTTTAGTCCTTAACACCACCGTACAGAAATAGCAGTCTGGGGGCTTGGTGTCAATCTCTCGCCAATAAGAAGCTTGGCCAGCAGCCATGGATTGTGGGCTGAGTTCCCAGCTGGCATATAACTTGGAAGACTACCACGAGGTCTGGGTTCAATATCCAATTGCTAAGGAGTCTGGCTGACAGCCTCATTTTGTGGAATGAATCCCAAATTAATATAATGCTTTTGATACCAGACAAGGGGCATGGCCTGCTTCCAAATGCTGTAAGGGCTCAGATAAAAGCCATAGGCATTGGGTTCAGTGTGTAAATGGCATCGAGGTCGGATAGCAGTCAGGATTGGGCTTAATCCTCAGATGGTGAGAAAAAGGAATGAGCCCTGAGCTCTGTCTTCACAAAAAAAAAAAAAAAAAGAAAAAAAAAAAAGAGCTCAAACAAGCAGAATAGCTCTGTTTTCAATCCTCGTGTGGTAAAGAGCTCACAGGACAGTAATGGTTTCTAGGAACAAGTGTAAATTAACATGGAGCTTCAGAAGAGATGTGGGATCTGGGTTCAATCTCCAAATGCTGTAAAGCTCAGATAATGGCCAGAGGGGCAATTTCCAAACCCTCTGTTCCAGCCTGGTGTCTGAGAAGGAACCAAGATCACATTACAGCTAAGAAAGCTGCTTTCTTCTGCTGCATAACTTAAGACATTTTCTCCCTTTTGGATCGGGATGAATCCAGCATCTTCTAAAGTTTCAGAGGGAAATGGAGGTGGGCAGGGAGAGGGCTACAGGTCTGAGCACAGCAGAACAGAGCAAGAGGAAATAAGACCGCGAGCACCACAAGCCCTTGTGCGCGTTGTTGGCCACCCCAGCTCACTGGGCTTGAGCCACGCAAACTCCTCCAGACAAAACACAGGTACAGCTCATCAGCATCCTTGCTGCTCCGCCGTGCCTGCACCGCTGGGCATCCTCGGGGCCTCTGCGAGAGGCAGATCATCCCACCGAGAGACGGCAATAGCCTGCGTTGCAGCTACTTCTCACTGACGCCGTTTGCACAAGGGACCGGCGTGAAACAGCGCGCGCAGCAGTAACTCCCTCCTGCTCTCACAGCTCGCCGGCGGAGTACCTTCCTGACGCAGCTAGGCTAGTTTGCTGGAAGTTGCTCCACTTTGTGTACGGGAATGCAAATAAAATGTGTATAAAATAATTCAAATACTACTTTGAGTGCGCATTTAAAGTTGTTCTGTTATGTAGGAAGCCCTTCCTGGACGTGGTTTTATCGAAAGCAGTATCATTCCTGTGAAAAGCTTCAAATTTTAATGAATCGGCACTATTTCCCTGCCCTTGAGAAAATCCTTTAAAACCTTGTTGTGGTCCCCAGGGCTCTCAGCTTTACCTCCAAAGTCTGAATAGAATGGACCGCAGAGGACAGGGCCTGACCTCTGTGAGTACTGCTATAACAAGCCCTGGCTTATAAATCACCCAGACTCTCGAGCAGCAACTGCAGACTTGGGGGGGAAAAAACCCAAAACCCTCTCTTTGGGGCAGCGACTACCTGTTCCTAACGACCAGGGGTGCTGAAGACAAGCCCTGCCAGCACCATCCCCTGCAGGCACGGTGGGCACAGCCCAACCGTTTTGCCCTTGACCCTGAGCAAAGCCACGACGCCGGTGACAGGTTACAGCCCCTGCGACGAAGCCGCCTTCCTCCGGGCTTTACCTGTGCACGTGGAGGGAGCGAACGCGCCGGGCTTGGGAACACGGCTGCAGATATAACCCAGCTCCGCTTGCCAGACCGTTTGCTGACAGAATGACTGTTTTATATGGCTATAAGAGCAGCTATAAGCGCAGCTGTCTGAAAAGCAACAAAATCTATGATGTGTGTTTCTAAATCCAATGACAGCTGGCAGCGCTGCGCTGCAGCTCATTCCTTCTTTTACACAGTTTAGCTAAAACACTTCTCTGCGATCGCCCCGATTTATCAACAAACAGCAGTTTCTGGAACAATTTAAAAGCATTCCCAAATAGGCAAGAAGTGGTCAGCTCTTCAAGCTCTAAGCAATCTCTGAGCTCCCAAATAGGCAGGCAGCTGGAGATGGACAGGGACGGCTGATGGGAGGACCGAATGCCCTCCCTGACCGCCTCGCGGGGAGGATGGGGCTGTGGATCACATCGGGATGGGGGGCTTTGAGGCAGAGGTACTTGGGCAGCTGTAGAGCGTTACCCACGGGTGGGGGGAATAGTGATTTATAACTTTAAAGCTGGCTTGAGGCACAAACGTGAGCCATTTCTGTGCTGCCAGGGAGGAGAGGTGACTTGGGCCCTACACGGTGCTACTCCCCAAGCTGAGGAAACCACATGGAGGGGGATTCTCTTGTGATCAACTCTCACCTCCCAGGCGTGGGAAACCCTGTGCAGCCCAAACCCACACACATGCGTACAAGATAATGCCATAGCTTGCTGCACAGTCGTATAACGTAACACGAGGCAGAGCGAGAAGACTCAAGGGCAGGCACCATGCCTGTCCCCAGGCTCACCTTCTCCTGCCGGCTGCAGAGCAGTGCCTGTGGGGCAGACACCAGCAGCCGTCACGGGGACCCACTCCCTTGTGCATCACTTGCTGCTCAGGCAAGCTGCATCCACATCATTCTTTCAAGGTGCCACAGTTGCAAGGCAGAGGTTTTCCCTCTAAATGCTTTTTCTCGACAGCATCTGAAGCGCTCACACTGCAGCAAGAGGACAGATGTTTTCAGCGCTTTCCTGCAAAAAGCGCGCTGAGCAGCACGGGCTGCGCAACACCCTGTGCACATGCTGCGTGGCTAAACTGGAACAAAAGATGTACAGCTACAAAGCATGTTTTTAGCACGTTTATCTAACCTCAGTAAAATGCTTAACCCAGGTAAGCTGTGCATCTAGCCCACCCATTCCCTTCAGCCCGGCCGGCAGCTCCCATGCTCCGTTTTTGCTGCCTGAATGGCCGTCATGTGGCAGACACACAGCTCGATTGAGAAGAGCCTCGCGCAGGGATGCGCGCCAGACCCACCCAACAGCATCTCCAGACCTCTCTACCTCCTGTCCCCCCCCGGGGTCTCTCGCCGCTCCAGAGGAGAGTGACACTGATCGGTCATGCTAGGAAGCTGAAATACCACATCGGGAACAAATTCAAACTGAGGACTTTAGCGTTGCCAAACCCCAACATTCAAAAATCATGAGTCAAACTCCCAAAAATCATGGGACTAGCTTGAGAAACCTGGTTTTAGCATAATTTTCATTGCCTGCTGTTTTCAAAAATTCCGGGCGCTTTTATAGGACATTTTTAAGCTCTTCTACTACCAGGAGAGCTACAATCTGGCTTGTTTTTATTTTCCCTTTTTAAGGGCAGTTGATGTGCAGGAAAACAACCGTTTTATTTTACAAGTTGTTTGGGTTGGCCTCGCTTCCCCGTGGGTGGGGGCTGCGGCCAGCGGCCAGGGATGGCAGGGGCACGCCTGACACCCCTCACCGGCGGGCGCCGCAACAGGGAGAGATGCTCTGCCCTTAAGCAGGGATCTGCCCATCTCCTCTTACAACCCCTCCGCTGTTTCAGGGTGGGGGGGGTAAACCCTGAATCCACCAAAATCAGGTGCTTCGTTTTTATGGGTCTGAATCAACGTTTCCTTTCGTGCGAGGAGCCGCAGTCATGGCGTGCCGCTGAAAAGCGCCGTGATCCCAGTCCCGGCCCATCCTCTCCTGCCTGCTGACCCTGTTCTCGCCATCGGCTGTCCCTGGCTGTTCCCGCTCGGCGGAGCAGCTGATTTCCCTGGGAGGAAGAGGGAGTGACTAGGACTCTTCGCACACTTTGTGAGCTGGGCATCTGGTATTTTTCAAAACTTTAAAACATTTTAACTGAAAACTGTCCCAAAAAAAAAAAGAAGAAAAAAAAAAAACCAACCCAAAAAACAACGCAGAAAACCGGAAATGTTTCAATCTGAAATCCTTAATTAAAACCACACTCTTTAGTACATAAAGAAGGAAGTTAAAACAGAAATGTACTTTTGCACATTACAGACAGCATTATAGTAAACACAAAGCACTGCCAAGAAAGAGGCATTTTCAAGGCTAAAGTAGATGCCTCCAGCTGCACTCAAATAATGTCAGAGGGCTCGTCCACACTGCCGAGTGTCATTGCATCTGACCGCGATGGAGAACGACCACGCTAGGCAGATGAGGAAGACGGCAATTACTGGCGCAGACCACTAGCGCCGCAGCAAGGACCACAACCCGCTGGGGTCTGTGAACTCCACTGACGTCCCACAGATCCCAGACCCTGGTCTTAATCTGTAAAAGATTTGAAGGAACTGGCCCCGGCTCCTCCTGCTCCTCTGGGCTCGCAGAGACAGCTCAGCTGGAGGGACCCGGTTTGGCAGGAGCTCTCCCCAGCTAATCTTTGGGGGAATCTTGTACCAAAGCACACAGGGTGGAGTCTGAACCCGATTTCGGAGGCACAGATGAATGGCCGGAAAAGGCCAGCGTCATTAGCCTGATGTCCCGCACCACGCAGCCCGGGACGCACACAAGGAGTGCAGGAGTCAAACCCAGTCCCTCAGCAGGACAGATCAGATCTTTTGTAAAGGTATCCACTGCAAGCTTAAAATTTGCTGCAGATATGGAAATCAGCCTATCTCCATGTAAAACGTTGCATGTCCATGGTCATTTTATGTCCATGGTCAAAATAGGCACCTGGCTTCTAGTCCAAACTTACTTCTTTTGGCCTTCTAGCGACTGGATCTTGCTATACTTCTGCTTGCTAGGTTTTTGTTTCTTCTGGATAGCTCAAGACTAAGATCAGCCTCCTCTAAATATATTGTCATTAAGCATCATTTGTTGCAGGTCTTCAGTATCTTCACAAAAATGCAAGTTTTTCCGAGCTTCCAACCAATTCTGTAGCTTGGCTGTCCTACAAGTCTTAACCAAGTTATGTCACCAAACTGCTGTTGCGCACGACATTTAGGATCTCACAAAACAACATTGATGGGCTGAGGGAGGATAGGTCTGCTCAGACTCCTGCTCCTCCACACCGGAGGAGCTGTGCTTGAGTGGCCACTGCTGCCCAGGTGAGATGGTCTTCCGCAGAGAGAGGATGCTGGAAAAGGTATCATCTGGGTGAAGACGGTTGGTACCCCTCCAACCTAGAGAGAGGTCAGGAAACTAGGTCTGAAGGAGCCGCTCACAAAAGCTAGTGGGTGCCCTAAAGCCAACGGAAGGTTTGGGATATGGCTAAGGGAAAGGGATATTGCAGTAGGCTCAGAGAAGAACTCTGAGTGAGGATAAGAGGGCAGCCTTCTCATCACATTAGATATCTGCACATAAATGCCAGGGGAACAGGGAATAAACAAGATGACTTTAGAGCCCTCATACACAACTACAGCATTTAGCCTCACACACGCTTCATGGAAAGACATCATTGGAGGGGAATACTGATATGAGAAGATGTAACTTGTTTAGCAAACAGAAGAAGGAAATAGGAAAGTTTTTTTGTATGAAGAATACTTTGGGGTTCAAGAAGAGGTGAGAAAGAGACTCTGTGCTTGTCCCCAGGGACAGAGAAAGAGAGGAGGAGCACAGGAGATGTTCCACAGAGTTCCATTAATCAGAAAGAGGACACAGACGAGGCCTTTTTGAACATCTGACTGGAGAAGCCAAATAATTGGAGCTGGTAAGAACAGGTAATTTTAATTACTCTGGCATCTGTTAAAGACAGAGCAGGGCAGGTCCCAGACACACCAAGCTGCTGGAACGCATGGGGAAAAGTTGCTCTGGAGAAGGGAAAGTAGCAGGGGAGGGGATGTTTATTACTTGGATATTATTGATACAGAAAGTTGATTAATAGTCCAAAACTGGAAATAAATTTGAGTGCAAGTGGTTACAAAACCATAAAGTTCAGCAACTTAAGGCAGTGAAGGAACAAGAACAACGGATTAAAGATAATGTATTTCAAAAAAAGCGAATTTGAACAAATTCAGGGCACAGGTCAAGAGGATCTCTGGGGAAGGGAGTTTAAGACAGCATTTCCCAACCAGTGAGACATGGAGAGGCAACAGCTGTGCTGTGGGTCCAGGGGAGAGAGCAGCAGAAAGAACAGCAGGAAAATACCCTGCAAATACACAGAAATAAGAAAAAGAAAGAGAAAAATATCAATCCATAACTCAGTGCAATCAAGTAAACAATGCATTGTCAAAGAGACAGCTCTTTGCTTTAGTTTTCACAGAAACAATTAACTGTGACATGGCTGTTAATTACATTAAGTGTGAAACAGAAGCAGACCTGAAGAGGGAAGGAACAGATGAAAGACCACTTGGGAAGCCTAAACCTCAAGACTGCTCGTTTATCACTATGAAATCTGTGTCTCATTTTTTTTGTCAAATGCAGAATATACATATGTATTCAATAAATACTTTTTCTGCATTTTCACCCAGAATTTTGCCCTTATCAGCATGCCTTCTTGCAATAAAGCTGCACTTTGCTGAAATGTTTTTACTCCTGGTACACTGGAAGTGTAATTATTGCTTTACTCCCCTAGACACAGATGCATCCCCTATACTCTCAGCTTCCCCACACTGTTTGCCAGGGTTTCAGGGGAATGCATCTCCTCCAGCTTTACTGCAATGGAGATATCATCATCTGAACTACTTTTCCTTATCCTTTTAAGGTGAGAAGGGAAGAACAGACGTGACTCCTTGTGAAGCAACACCTAAAGCGGCTCAGGTGAACTCAGTAGGAGCTCGCTACCTCTTTATCTTCCTGGAGAACAACCCAAAGCCAGCCCAGCCCTGGGGATCAACACTACGGACTTGGATGGGATGGATGTTAAATTTCACAACAGTTACTCTGCAGCCACTGCTGCCAGCACAACTCCTCCGCATTAGTTAGCACATCCTCGGTCGCTGTGGAGATGGAGAGGGGTGCTCGCACAGCCTGCCAGGACAGTAGCTCCAAATATCATCCATTAATTGTATCATGCCTAGGGGTGGCTGTCAAAAATGCAGGGAGCCACGTAGGCAGAAGAGGGAGATGAGAGCACGGCTCACTCGTGGTATGTGGGACTCGGCTAAACACGCAGCAAAAGGCACTGCTGTGAGTTACTCCAATCAATGAATGGATTTAGATGTCAGATGTTAGCTCTTTTCCAGAGAGACCCTCTGCATGTTTTTTAATACATCTGTGTACCCAACTGCTGAGTGACCTACAGCACTGCCCTCCCTCCTTCTCCCCTTTTACTACTGGAACACAAATCCTTCAACTGAAAATACATCATATTCTGGAGCTAAAGAGTCGTATTAAAATCGAGTATATGAGGTGCTGGATTAAGCTAATGGTGTCATTGGCTTGCCTTCTGGGAGAGGGATCTGAGATTTTTGCAATGTACTTGTCAGTTTTTTAAACTTACTCAGCTAAACAAATAACCACCGTTAAGCCTCTGAAAGGGATTCTGCCCCTAGCCAGAGGAGACAGCCTTCCGAGAGAATTCTTGGGGATAAAGGTTGATCTAAAGAAGCACAATTTCTCAGGGTTTAACAGAACGTATCTCGCTGGTTAAGTGAACCATTATCTTTCTGGATACGGCAAAATCTCCACTGAAAAAATAAATGCATGGAAAATATTAACATCAACTTATTAAAATAAATTCCCCCCCAAACTGCATGGCAGTCTCTAATTAAATAATTCCACCTGAGAATCCCATCCCCTCAGATCGCATATGGGGTATGCCCACTGGCTCTCACCTTCGTTAAATGGGAACCATGTGGGCAGCATTAGAAGAGGGAAGTGCAAGGAAAGGTGAGCCCAGCGAAAGGCAGATGAACACACCATGGCATGCTGGGGAAGATTAAAGGGAGACAAAAAAAAAAAAAAGGAGGGCTGAAAGCTTTTGACAGCGGAGAACAGGGAAGTTTCCATATCTGAGAAAGGTTATAAGCTTACTCTGAGCGGGAAGGAAGGTGTAAGCAGTCGGAAGAAAAGACTAGGTCTTGCCCTGGGACAAAATGCTTCAAAAGAATTTACTTTCCAGCTTACCAATGACATTGCTCCATTTATTGCTGAGAGCTGCTGATGTTGGAAGCCTGATCCCACAAAATGAGGCTGGTTGCACATTATTGTACAGCTGATAAACGTTACACTTTCAGAACTGGGAAATATATTTACGCTCACAGCACTCAGAAATGACTCAACAGATTCTCACTCAGATTTCAGGTCATCTCTTTGAGCCCTCAGTCTGAAACTTTAGCATAAGCAATTCCCATTTAAAGAGAGATGATAGGGTAAAATTATAAACAAACTACATTTGCAACCACCGACCTGGGCTTTCACATGCTATTGTGCTATGTCAGCACCAAGGGGACAAACAGAGTGAGAGGTTGGATGCCAGGAGGACAAGTCAGGCACCAGGAGCACCTCCTGGAGAGAGATGGAGAGAGCACAGGATGAAGGCAGTAGCAGCAGCACACTCAGGCAGCCCCAGCCTCTTCCCAGCAGCCTCAACCCCCAAGAGCACGCGCCGACCAGACCTGGTGGTGGTGCGCTGCTGTGCAACACAACAGCTTTGATTACAAAGACTGATGGTGATGAAGAAGTAGTTATCTACAGCAATTTAGAGAGCAATGGGAAATATTTTCTGTGCATGTGTGTAGAAACAGAAGACTACATCTTTCTAGAGCACTTTTGGCCATGCAATCAAGAAGTCACATATGCAGCACTTGTGTTAGAAGAGGTGGCAGCAGCAGAGAGACGTTTATCAAGCTGATGCTTCAGGCCCTAGTTAATTATAATTTCTTTCTGGTGGACCTTACTGGCACCCCAGCACACGCAAGTCCTGGCAGAACAAACGCAACACAAGCCCGCAACTATCGAAGGGGCCTGGAAAACCTCATTGGATTGCTGATGGCTCTTCACCCAAGTGCCATCTAATCACCACGAGGCCTGAGCAGAAGGGAAATCCAGCCTCCACGGTGCCTTGGAGGAGTTTTGGCAATGCTGTTGATAAGCACGCTCCAGGAGGGCATCGGCTGGGGCTTTACACTGAAAGCTGGTTTCTAATCAGCGTGTTTCCTGCGTATCCCGTTCCTTGACACAAGAGGTGCTGCAAGTCCTATCAGTGATGATTTCCCTCTTCTCAAATGATGGAGATCTGCAAAATTTCCTTAGCCTCTAATGGCTCCTTCCCAAGGACAGACTCGCTAGGAGGTGCAAGCTATTGGCAGCTTGAGGGCCCAGAGGAGCTGTTGACCGTGTTTAGGCCACAATCCAGAAGACTTGATTTCATCCAGCGTAAGTGGAGCTGTTTTATTTATTCTAATGGTCTGATGGCGAGGGAGGAGTGCTCCCTGGCTGCCCGCGACAGCCACAGCCCTGTTCCAGACACAGGGTCCAACGCGCAGCCCCGCTCCAGAAAACACTGCTCACAGGGATGAGGCACCCAATCCTCACGTGCCACCTGGAGGCAAGGTTTCAGCAGACCCATGCTGCCTCCCCAGAGACGTTTATTCTTCTCTTAGACCCGTTGTCTGACCCTGCACATCTTCCCCAATCAGGTAAGCCCATGTGGTTGCTCCACATCACGCTGGAGGACCATTTGACCCTCCCATCTCCAGCCACGTCCAAGAGGAGATGCCTGGAGAAGAGCGCAAGAGCGGCAACCATGCCATGACACCTCCCAGGGTACACTCCCAGCCTCTGGGAATTGGTGGCAGAGGGCACCAAGCATACAAGGCATCAGTTGTCTTCCTGAATAAAAGCAATAGCAAAAGCCAGTAAATAACGATAGCCCCAGCACTTCACGTGCACCATGAGTATGACGAAACTCAACTCGGAGTAACCTGCTGTCCCATCTAAAGGTCTGAGAGCAAGATGTCCTAGTTCGCACAAAACAGCGAGAGTCTGCTGAGCCCTCAGAACAGACTCGCGCCAAATTATAAATAAAGATCCAAGAAGATTTGACACAAATACTGAGGCAATGACTAGAGAAATGACTTATGAAGTGCACAGCGAATGCCTGCAGGGCTGACCAAATGGAGGAGAAGCTTTTAAGAACTGCAGAAGCTTTCCAGAGGAATACAATCTAAGGAGTGCCAATTTGTGTCAAAGATTTTCCATCTGCACATAAATAAATAAATAAGGAAGATGGAAGCAGACAGGGAGAAATCTGTATTGTCCATCACAGAGCCCTATGTGGGTGTAGCTCCTCCAATGCAGAGTCTGTGCTGGACTCCAGCGAGACTGAAGCGTTGCAGATGGCCGGCGGTAGTCATCTGCGTGGGGCTGAATTATACTTTATAGGTCCAATTCTGCCTCTAAAATCAATGCTGTGTCCTCAATGTGTCCGAGGTATTCTCTGGACCTGCACAGCATTCACCTGCTGGAGAAGGAGCAACAATGTCCCTTAGGCAGAGCGTGGTCTGGGAGGACAGCGAGAACAAAGGAGCAAGAAAAGAAGACGTGGGACAATAAGTAGAAGGGAAAAAGAAATGAATTTATTGGCCAAGCCATGACGTCCCAGATCCCATTTATTCCCACTGCTGCTCACCACAGCACCTCGGCATAAGGACACCAGCCTTGCCACCCACCGACACATCCGTGGAGGCAGCAGAGAGGGAGGGATGGCAGGCAAAGAGGGGACGAAGGCAAGCCAAAGAGTGCGGGAGGGAAAAAACATTTTGGGGTTTATTTTTCACACAGGATTCACAACATTCCTCAGAAAATTTAATTTTGCCGTCCTGTTCTTGTTTGCTAACCAGAACCAATTTAATTTTAAAACAACACGCAGAGCCAACGGGGGGAAAAACATTTTGCAATGGCTCCTCGCTCCCACTTGGAACGGCGAGCAGAGCTTAACTCGTTCGGCTCCCGCAGCCGCAACACCGGCTCACGAGGAGCCGGCCCGGGAAGACTCTGGCCGGGAGGGAACGGGGGACTCGCTGGCGCCGGTAAACGATACAATGCAAATGGCTTTTTTTGGAGCAACTTGACGAATCCCACCCCACACATCTGCGGAGGCTGGAGGTGGCAGGAGAGGGGAGCAATTTGTCGTGTGGAACATCTTCCTCTCGCCCCGGCTCCCCGCTCGACAGCTCGCTCCGCGGTTTGTAGAAAAAAAATGGCTTGTTACCGCATTTAACAAAGAGCAGAAAGCTCCTACTCCTCTTTCGCTACCAAGAACACGCACATTTCTCATATCAGCATATGAGTCTTCTGTGGTTTTATGCCGTGTTGTGACAGTTTGGTAAACAAGCTGATAAAAATCAAGCGCTTTTCAAAGGCAAGGTTAACACACTCATGTGCAACCTGGCTTGTCAGAGAACACCAGAAACTCCAAACACGTTGCTTCTGCTTACCATCTGCATGAGCTTATTCAGACTAAAATAACAAAGTGTGTTTCCTGATATCCGTCAACGTAAATAGAGCCATTAAGCTGCGAGGCTGTTTACATTCTGGAAAATAGTCATTGCATTCATCCTGATTGCTCCTCGTCCCGCGGCTGCAGTGTCCCCACACTATGTGAGCGGCGGCTCTGCCGCAGCCCACAGCCCCACCGACCACCGGGTAACACCAGGCACCGGGACCCGCCACGTCTGTGCCACAAAGCCAACGTAAAGCCCTTTGTAAATATTACACATCGCTGTCCAAATTTGGTTTTATAACTAGAAACAAGGACACACTTGAAGGATCCAGCTCTCCCAGTTGCAATATCTGGCAAGCAGAAGTAGGAACATTCACATTTTTTAAAAGGAGCTCTTTTGGTAGGTAGAATCGTAAATATTAGAGCAGAAAAGACCTGGAGCTTGCCGACGATGTGCTTACAACAGCTCAGTCTTCTGCGTCACGCAAGGACCGAGGTTCCAACGCGAGCACGTAGAGATGGCACAGCCTCCGTCCCAGAGGATTCACGTCCTGGAAGAGGAAGGGACGGTACCGTCTGTAAGCGCTGCATCCCAGAACATCGGAGCCAAACGCTGCGCTCTTTTGGCCGAGGCAACCCATCTGCTCATAGAGGAGGGCTGAATGCGAACATCCCCCAGCGCCGCGGGGGTCCCACCACTCCAACCAGCACCTCTTTGCCCATGCGGGGACTGGGCTCCTGGGCGCTGGAGGGGACATTTCCACAACGCCCCGGGAACACGTGCCGTTCTGGATGCTGGCCTGTGTTGCTTGCCTCATTACAGCCCTAATAGGTGCTCCCTGTAATTGCAGGAGAGCATTGTTTTTTCTTGGCCTAGCTTCACCTGCAGAATTGTAGAAGAATGAGAATTCCACATTTGGAAATAATAACAAAAGGATAAAACCGGGCAAATAATGGTGCAGGCCAGGTCACACATTCCCGTTTTATTAGACTCAAACCCTCCTGAAAGAATTTCCTTGAATCTGCGTGTACTAGCTAAGTGCAAATATTTTCTAGAGGACATTCTGTTTCACAAAATGGAGGGGCTCCGTTTCTGCGAGGGTTACATCATAAATTATCCATTATAAGTTCGGCAAGTTTTGCCTTTACGCTATCTAACATAACAGCTCTGGACCTGCCCTCTCGGCTCTGCTTGGCGAACCAGCCCCGCAGCTTCACAGTCCCATCAGAAATGTTCCCTGTTGCCAGGCCAGAAAGTTGTGTCTCTGTATCGCCGCTCTTCACAGCTTGTGCCTTTGTCTTGGTCCCAGATGAAAATATCCCTCTCCTCTTTTGCATATGGCTCTTCCCTACCCTCTCCCTCTGCTAACAATTAACTCACTGGAGCATCCGGGAACCAGAACGACGGAGTGAGTGGAGGACAAAGTCATAGTCCCATTCGCCACCGTACCGATGGGGACAACGCTTAGCCCAGCTGTGTGCCGCAAGGCAGCATGCAGCGGAAAGCCCGCACAGTACGAACAAGGATGAGAAAGAAGCAAGTACGAGTGCGTTTGCTTCAGCTGCTGATGTTCTGCCAACCACGTCATACGTAACCGTTTAACGACGGGGCTCGTGAAAACCAGCACACCAATATTTGCTTTTACCTTGACTTTCAAGGCATTCGAGCTATGCAAGCGCTGTTTTTAAAAGAGTAAAACAAATACGGTTTTGCGTTTGTACGTGAGCAACGGTGAGTTCGGATACACCACGGGAATGTCATCGCCCTCGGTAGAGCTGGTACGTCCAAGGGAAACGTCCTGCCTTGATTCAGAGCTGCTAATCATGTGCCAGGAACCATTGCTGGTTCCAGAGCTACGCACCCACTGGGAGAGAGGCTTTCATCACAGCTCTGTAATTAAGGGGAAATGTTAATGTTACATGTTAATAACTTGGAACATCAGTTATCCTGGGAGTTCAGAGAATTTAAAAAATGTAAGTATTTTGATAAAGTTAATCAGTTTACATACCAGCTTTAATTTAACTCCAAATAAATCAGGAAGGTTTGACTTTTATGTGCCAAGATATTCCTGAAGAAATAGAAAGTACTTCAGCGTGAACATCGCAAGCCTCAGCCATGATACCGGCAGGCACGGCGTGCCAGCATGGAGCACCTTGTATCTGTCCCTCTGCATCTAAAATAGTTAAAGAATTACTCAATGTTTTGCACAATAAACTCTAAATATCCTTACAACCCCTCAGATCCACTTGAAGCGGGGGGAGGCATTGAGTGAAAAAAGGATGCCTGCGGCTGGACTGTGTGTTTTAATCACGTCCAGCCCTTTCCATTTGAGGTGTATGTATCAAGTATCTGTCCAAACAGGAAGGACGCACACACGGGATAATCGGAACAGCTGAAGCTCACGCACTCGAGAAGGAAAACATCTCCCGGTTGTGCGTGGGCTGGCTCTGAGGATCAGGAAATACATGGGAGACGATGCCCAGGGATGGGGCGGTCTCGGCCACGAGATATGCTTGGGCACGCTATGGTGGGGTCACTGGGGAACAGGTCATTTCGGGTCAGGGCTGGAGAGGACGCCGACCCCTGCCCAGGGTCGGGTCCTGCTCACAAGACACCTAACCCAGATGGGAGAGGTGAAAGCGGCAGCCCTGGTCTGTTCTTGAGCGCGTGGCAATGTTTCATTGTCAAAAAGACTGCGCTGGCCAGAAATGTTACTACATTATTCAGCATTAAGAAACATTTTCCACTTAAGAACAGACACAAGCTTGAAGCCAGTGTAAAAGCACCCTTTCAATCAGTAGTAACAATGGCATCATTCAGTTCTGTTGATGCTTCAGTCAAGATCAGTACTTCTGCCTGTATGGTTTTAATAAAAGCAGCCAAATAACCCAGGGATGGGCTCTCCAGAAAGCCCTACGGAGGGTTTGTGTACTTGAAAACGGAGCACGGGATTCATGGCCATTAAGGTGGTACTCATGTGAACGCAGCCTCCCTGGGATAAAGATGTTCCCGGCACAAGCTGAAGCAGTACAGAGCTGTACGCAGACAAGCCCCTGGAGAGGCAGAAGAGAATTATGGAGTGTTGAGCTAATTAAGTTCACAGCCTTAATTATTGGAGCACTACAGCTGATAATGCAAAACCAGCCTTGTAAACAAGCTTCTATTTTCAGCCACTCATGCCAACAACTTTCTTCTGAAAGCATCTGCTGCAGAACTCAGACATGTCCCATCCCAAGGGCACGTTCTGGAGAGTGTAAAAAGGCACTCTGAAGCCCTGTAGCGTCAGGTAATTAAAGCAAAAGAGATCTTGACAATTCCCATTTTTAAACAAATAATGAAAACATGATGGAACATTTCAAACTCGTATGTGGGCTGGATCATGCATGGCTTAAGCACTGGTTGCAAAAACAAAAAACAAACAAACAAAAAAAAAAAACAAAAAAAAACCAACATGGGAATTCAGTTTTATATATGACTTCCAAACTCATAACCTTTAGTTTTTCTTCAGAGCATCCTCTCCTGAGATCGGAGGAACAAAAGGCAGCCCCTTTCCTCATCCCAGGAGAGCACAGATGGAGTCACAGCCTCACACCTTAACTGGCCCCATCCTTCCGGCCATGCTAAAACTTCTTAGAGGCTCTAAAGCAGAAGGAACCATCAGATCACCTTGTCTGACCTCTTGTACATCACACACTATAGTATTTCACCCACTTATCCATGTGCTGAGCCAAATAACTCAAATTTGGCTGAAGTGTATTTTCTATAAAGGCATCCAGACTGAATATAAAGCATTACAAGATGAAGAAAATAAGCCACTTTTTTTTTTTTTTTCCCCTCCTCTTTCCTTAGGTAGTTTATGCAGTCAGCTAAATATTTGTGTCCCATTTCTAATTGGAATTCTTTGGTTTTGGCTTTCAGCCCCTGATTCTTGTTCTGCTTCTAACCATTAGATGAAGAGACTCTGCAGTAGATTATGTATTTTTTTTTTTTCCTGAGAACACACAGATCAAGTAAGTTTTTGGTCTTCTTTTTGATACACTAAACTGACCAAATTTGTGAAGGCTCCTGCAGTGGGGTACTCCCTCCACATGAGCCAATACCTCTCGGCGCCCTGTGGAGTACCACCCACCCCTCCCACCTGCACACATCCAGGCAAAATAGCAAATTGAATGTGTTTGCTAGATACGTGCCTCGGTTGGTGCATGGGGAGCCCAGGGAGGGACAGCTGAAAGGGGATGACAGCTCTCAGCCCCAAGGAAAAGTCAGGGGAGCCTGGAGATTGCACCAAACTCTGTCCTGGAGAGTGCTGAGATCTCCAGTTACAGCAATATCCAAAGCGCCATTCCTGTTCACACGTGTGATTCATACATCGAGGCACAGAACACAATTCTGAAAAAAACCCTTCAGTCCATATGAAGGCCAGAAGAAGTCATCACATCACATAGGTCACCCACGTGCATGGCCAAAGCCAGATATCTCCCAGAGCCACCTTCACTGAACTCAGTAATTCGAATTTTACTCACGAGCAAAAAGCACAAGACACTTCATTTTTTTTCTTAAATGAAAAACACGTGCACCAGATCCATTTCTATACTGCTGCCCACTCAGTGAAGGGTTAAATGTTTCCTGGGACAGGGCGTAAGCAATGGTGTGAAGGTTTGGGAGCCTCAGACACGGGGCAGCTGGAACAAATGGACTATCATGATCTGTCAACATATGAACAAAGACATCAAGTATGAGATGGGATTCTTGGGCATTAAAATACACACTTCACAATTCCCACAACAGGCAGTGATTTGTAACTCACCCAATTATCCCTGTCTCATAATGCTGTATAGCAGAAATACTAATGAGGGAATCAAACCTAAGAGGAGACAAAAATGGACAGATCTCCACATGGTCATGCACAATATGATGATATGACACACATTACAATATTCCAGTGCCCACCCAAGGAAACCAGGGCTGGGCAAATGGGGGGAAGTCAGAAAAGGACTAGATCACCTATTTCTGCTTTGAGTAGCGGTTAGAATCATAGAATGGTTTAGGTTGGAAAGGACCTTGAAGATCATCGAGTTCCAATCCCCCTGCCACGGGCAGGGACACCTCCCACTAGATCAGGTTGCCCAAGGCCACGTCCAGCCGCAATAAGATCTCCCCAGAGCCTTCTCTTCTCCAGGCTGAACAGCCCCAACTCTCTCAGCCTCTCCTCATAGGAGAAGAAGATGAAGAACAGGAGAAGCCAAGATGCTGCACTTCAGTCCTGGGAGAGCGGTAGAGACTAACAAGACAGCCTCAGATCTCCCAAATACTGCAAACTCCAGGGCAAACCTGATCTTTAAATGACAATGCATTTTATTATTTCATACCTTTGCCCTACCATTGTAAATCCACGGGGTCAGGCAGGTTAATGAAATAACACGTCACTTAAGCCCTGCTTAGTGATAAACCTGACCTCAAGGCTCTCCACCACACCTGCCCTACATCCCCAGGAGGAGTCACGTTGGATAGGCTGCAAGCATGCTGCTCTGTCCATGCTGCACAGAAAGTGGGGGTCCCCTCCCCACCCAGGCTACACCCCAGAGCGTTATTATTATCATTTCTGTGCACCTTTTATTTCATGGCACTTTCCAACTTAACTCAGGCCAATCCACCACTTCATTGCAAGGACTTCGTCATTAAGCAAGTAACATGAATTGGCACATTATGAAAAACATCTTTTCTGGAAAAGGTTAGCTTGAGCTGCTTAATAAATAAGATGATAGCAGAGAGCGTGTCTAAGATTCAGGGGTCACCAGGAGCTCACCACCAACACAAAAGCTTTTACAGGCTCTCTTGGACCTCCTAAAAGAAGCCACCCAAGAAACAAGTGCAAAATCAGTTAGTCACAGAATAATAAAGCTGTGTGCCTTCCTCATTCCAAAGCAGAGGTCAAGCACCATGCAATAAAATAATAATAAAAAAGAGATACAGGGCTGGTTTTATGTACATCTTTTATGCAGAGTGGGTGTAAGGGCCAGGGATGGAGCAGCGCCTGTGGTCCCTGACACAGCTCTTCCTCAGCAGCACAGGGAGACACCTGGGACACAAAGATGTGATTTTAAAATCATGAGCGTCAGCAGACACAGAACAGCAAGTTTAATTTCTAGTATGACTTTTAATTAAAAGGAAGCAATAAGATTGCAATGAAACCCTCATACAGCCAAAGCATATAGGGTGTCTTGCTCCACATCGCTTTAACAAAAACTTCCTTCAGACACCAGGAGGCACCAGCATCCTGAGAGGGATGGAATTCTTGTGGGTGATGCTCACAGCCAACTCCTAGGTATCCATAAGTGCACTTTCTCCAGCTGGGCAAGCACTGGTTTTGCCCTAAACGTGAAGTTTGTATTTGCATGTAGGTTCCCATATCCCCTCATCTTCTCCCAGAATTTCTGGTGTATGACCGTATCCACTAGCTGTCATCTTTTCTCCCTCTAAATTCTTTCCAAAGACTTGCACCTGCCCATCACCCACCAAGTTACTTAAAGTAAAACCTTGCTTTTTCTCCCCAGAATATAACACCCCCACCCCACCCCCCCGTGGGCATCATAACCCAGCAGAACCGCAGCAACACCTATGTGCCCAAGCAGCCACTAGCCACTACTGGAACCACTAGCCCCACATCTCCTCTTTGCATCATTATCATCCCTAATACCGTCACACCTAAATTGTCACTGGGAGGAATGCTCCTTTGCATGTGATGCCCAGCTTATTTCTGAGCATACAAAATTTCATGTCCATCTCCAGTTAGTTTCACACCAAGGCACTCAAGTGCTGAGCAAGCCAAAGCCTGCACGTCTGCTATGGTGAGATGTGTGCTGTGGCAGCCAAATCCCCAGGGTGCATGCAGTCCATCTGTCCTTCCTTGCAACAAGCCAAAATGAGGACACACCATAACACCTAGTGTTATTCTCCTCCTCCTCTCTTCCACCACCCTGTTCAGCCAGTGAGATAAATCTCCCCCCCTCAAGGACAGAAACCCATGGGAGCTCAAGTCCCAGCCTTAACATGGGCTGTATTTAACTTTCTGTCCATGGACTCCATCAGTGGCAATCGGGCTCCTTCAGTGCCCAAGGAGGAGGCTGCCAGGAACTGAGTTCCTGTGTCAAGAGCTGACAATCCAAACCACACACAACCAAACAGCACTGAAGCTGCTGGCACTGAATTCCAGCATTGGAGGCACTCTTCCCTCAAGAAAGTCACTTTGAGGAATGGGTGCCATGGATGGGTCCCCATCCCGAGACACCCCCACGCCCCACAGCCACACGGGTGGGCAGGAGACAGCGTTGATGCTGTGGTGTGCCGAAGCACACGGTGCTGCTCTGAGCCTACAGAAAGCCACCAGCACAGATCTGCCCCACAAGGTCCCAGCCAGTGTTTCTGCAAAGCATAAACCCCTTAAAACCTCATGTTTCTGGAACTTAAATCTGCCATTTTAAAGCAGCTTAAACGTGATGTGAACACTAATAAAAACACCATCCACCAGCTCTGCTGCTGCAAAGCAGCTGGCTTTGAAGTTGGATAATTCACTTAGCAGGAGCTCAGCCTCGCAGTGCTCTTGAACAAGGACAGAGGGACTACAGGAGCATTGCTAACGGCAAAACCTATCTGGAAGAACTACCAGGTTGTTTCTATTTACTGCTCAGGGTACTAACAAGTCCAACAAGGAGAAAAGCACATGTACTTTCCTGTTACAAAGGTAATGCAAGCAGCCCAAACGCATGAGGTAACTCACACGTGAGCTTTTTAAAGCAATGGCTGTAACCAGTTCTGGGTTTTGGGACGTGATTGCCCCAAGGGAACACATTGCTACGTGACACGCAGCCCCTCTCTGGGATTTGCACTCTTGGGAGTTCACTGAAGCTAAAGCTTTTATTGCATTTTTACTTTGTTTCAGGGCTGGGTAATTTTATGGCCATTAATAACACTTACAGTTAAGTAAGATACGCCTATGAAAAGGTAATCAAATGTCATGCATGAATCCAGAAACCAGCAGTGGTTCATTCAGAGAGGGCTGAGGAAACGGCAAAATAATTATCTTTGAAAGGAAAGAGGAGATGTACTTACGTATTAGCAATTAGCAACATGTACTTAGGTATTAGTAACTATAGACCAGTAAATTAAAGAAGGGCTGGTGCTCAAAGTGATGGGCACATGGGCACAGCTGGCTCAGAGGTGGGCTTCTGCTGGGGGTAAGATACCCAGATGTCTGCATTACAGCCTGGGGACACAGAAGGAGGTGGATATGAACTAAATTAGGCATCACCACTCTGATGATGGAGCCTTCCCTACGCTGATACAGCAGAGCAGAGGATTACACTCAGAAGGTAGACCGTCCCGGGCTGAGAGGAGATAAATCAGAGCAAGGAGGAGATCGGAGGTCAGGAGTGGGAAAGATCCCACTGAAGGCTGGCTGCACTGTGCTCGCAAGCAAGACATCCTGCTGATCCTCTGCCACAGCCGCCCCAGCAAGCGGCCGCCCCGTGACGGTGATGGATAGGGGTGGTGGCAGCAGCGCTGCTTGCTCTCAGCCAGGAGCATCCATAGCCACAGCCGCCAAGCGCCTTCTGGTTGCACAGTGTCAGTGTAACTGGTGCCCATTACATGGTGGTTTTTTTTTTCTGAAGAGTTTTCCTGAAAGGTTAATGACAGCATCAGAGGAACACGCAGCTGATCTGTCACGCTCAACAGAAATAATGACTGAGGGTTTGTTTGTGGAGTGACCTCCACATCCTGACACCGCACTACATCACCCTCCTGGTCGGTGTGTTCAGCACGGAGAGAGCAGGCTAAGGCTGCGGCTACGGCAGGGCACGTTACTACAGTAACAACGCATTTCTGCACCCAGCGATGTGATGCTGGGGTCTTTTTTAATTGCACATTTTGCTGCACTGCACTGGCCCCTTGGGGTCCTGGGCTGAGGATGGAAAGGAAAGAGATGCCACAGCACTCATCAGAAAAGATTTCTGGATACAGGCTCTTTGATCATGGGGAAGGAAGGGCAGGTTGGGACATTTACATGGAAAACAAACTCCCAAGAACCACCTTACTGCAGTGTAAGGAGTAGTCTTTTTTCCCTCCAAGCTCCACACAGACTGTCTAAAAGAAAAAAAAAAGCCCAACCACAGAAAAAGCATAAACTTTAGCAAATTAAACGTAAGAGCATAATAAAGCAAGTCAAAAAGATTTTAAGAAACAACTTACTAAAGCCTTAAAAACTAATAAAAGCTTTTTTCAAACACATCAAAAGGAGGAAGCCTGCCAGAGAGTCTGTAGAGCCAGTAGATGGCTGAAGCAAAAAGATAAGGCTACAGCAGAAAAGCTAAATTAATTCTTGGCATGTGTATGAAGGAGCTTAAGAAGGTTCCCACAGCAGAGCCTTTCTTTACGTGGGATGAGCCAGAGGAATGTCTCCAACCACAGCACCAGCAACCAAGGTGCAACGACAGGGGCTTGCGGAGCTGGGCAAGACTGTGGAACTTTGGTCGCTGCTCCTCACCACCAAGGAAACACCAGCGCCAGAAAATCACATGGTAGAAATATCAACTCACACAGGCAGTGCCAGCCATGTAATTAAACAGAGGAGCTCGTTACCAGAAGGGCACAGTAGGCACCACAAGGCTAGATGCATTTCCTGGGCTCCGAGGTGAATGAGTAGGAAGAAATCCACCACCAACAACAAGCACTGGAGCTGCAGGTGATGCACCAGAAGTTCCACAACTCTCCTGTCCAGGCTCTCCATGAAAGGCAAGAGATGCAGGAGATCCCTCCACGGGAGGGGGCAGCAGTCCCCAGAAGGAAGGAAGGCTGAAGGTGATCACCCAAATGAGACTTGCCATCACCCTGATTATCACTTTAAGACCGTTCTTTGGGAAAAGGTACCAGTAATGAGGACTCATAGTTAGAGGACAACAGTAGAGAGGGGGAGGATGGTACTGTGAAACAGGCCAGTCTTTTAGGGGTTCAGGAGGCTTTGCTGCGGGTGCTAGACTGGTTGAGGACTGTGCCTACAACCACACTGGAAACCCTTGGTCATCATAAAACACAAACCACCAGTAACTGGGAAATGAGTTGGTTTCAGTTCCTGGCTGGTTCCAGCATAAATTAATGTGATTTGGTACCAAGCATATTCTGTCACCATCATTCACATGGCTATGAAGACTGGTCACAGTATCACGGATGATGAAATTAGGACCAGGGGTACTTGTATCCTGAGCAAGACTTTCTTGGCTTCGCAGGGTGCCTCCCAGGAGAGCCTGCTGCAATGCTGTCTGTTACAGGGCTGTATTATTAAGGTTAATATTTTCTGGGGAAAAATCACAAACATGAGAGTGGTGGAAAATTTGGGGTGGGAGATAGAAATATATGTAAGGCTATGGAAAGGTGTAATTTTACAACTGGACGTTTGGGTTGTTTTTTGTTGTTTTGGGTTTTTGTTTTTTTTTAAATCCAGACTGCTCTAAGCACTGCATAAGCCCCTTCCTTTCACCACCCGCTTGCCCCTGTACATTTTCCAGCCTCAGGTTTTCCCCACTGAACCTTCCCAAGGGATCAGGCTGACAGTCAGAAGCACATCCCAATCTATTTCTTAAACTTACAAAGCTGAATTCGGCGTCCCCCAGGCCACACGGAGCCTCGTGCCCAGCCGCCATGGCCCCCCAGTGTCCACAGCAATGCAGCACCTAAGGGGGCTCCGTGGAAGCCCAACACTTAGAGATGGAAGTTTTCTATTCACGAGCCTAATTCCCACCCACAACACCCTGGAAAATTCCAAGGTTCCACCACAAAAAAAAAAAAAAAGCCTCCCAATTACATATTCATATATTTAGTTTTTAAAAAAAATGAAGTCTCACTTTCTGTTATTCACTTAGACCTCCTTGGGGCAGGAAATGAGGGCTTTCAATTTGGCTATAACAAGGGGAAATTTGCAGATGAATGGAAGATGGCTTTGCTCCTAGAAATGCTGGCATGACGACTCCACAGTGAGATACCAAAGAACTTCAAGCTATTCAATTTATTCTGGTGACAGATAGCGTGTCAATCACCTCTTAAGCACCGGAATATGTTAAAAAGACTTTTTTTTTTTTTAATTATAAGTTACACTTTAATTTATCAATGGCAGAGTAATTTTTAGAGACAGAATGAAGCAAGACAAATGTATGTACTAGAAATAAGCCTCCTTTTTATACATACATACAGTGAAGGCAGTTAATCATTTGAACAAATTATCTACATTGTGGAGGATTCTCCATCACACGTTATCTTTTTAAGGGAAGAATAGAAAATTTTATTAAAATCTGCTCTGGTTCAACCAGAAGTTGCAAGTTCTAAGTAGGAATTTCTGAATAAGAATTTTTGCTCAATGTTATTATGCAAGACAGACAAGATTTTTGTATTAATGCCTACTGACCTTAAAAGCCAAGAATGACTGTAATGAGAGAGTTTTCCCATTAAAGGAGATGATATTAAGGGAGTTAAATTGTATTTCTTTGAACTATTCTGAAAATTTTTGCTTTGATATAGATATTCTTTTTCAGTCAGTGTTTATTTAGTGTCAGTGTTTATATCTAAAGGTACTAAAGGTACTAAAACTAATCATGGGAGTTTTCCTTAACGTATATTTAATATAGCACAATAGACTTACTGAAGCATGTAAAATATCTGAAGTATATTAGGGGTTTAAAACCTTGTAAAACTATGGATTACTAACCCAGTGCCATAAATGCATTTGGGGATTTGATGGGATGTCGCAGGATATTAATTCCCCCCCCATTGTGGCAGCAGGGTGAAGGGAAAGCTCCTCCAGTCTCTCTAGCAACAGAGACAAAATATTGGAGCCCAATAACGAATTTCTGGTGGACTCGCAGAATTTTGGGTGCATGAAGGTCCTTCTTCTCTGGTTACACACACGTCCTTTGCTAATACAAACAACCGCCGACGAGAAAGACTGCTGAACTTTGAGTCAGAACTAAAATAGGTAGAATAGTCAAGTATTAAATTAACCAGAGCTCTGGATCAAACTTTTCCACATTAGATTGAGCTCTGGCTCATGCACACCACACAAGCTCTTCTAGTCAACACAGACACAATCAGATCTGATTCATATTCCAGCTAAGGATCAGCTCTTAATTCCCTCAAACGAAATCCAGACGCAAGGTGCCCCACGTTCCTACGCTGTATGGATTCTTAAACATTTTCCTCTTTCATGTACACACTCAGGACACACAAGTACGCACCACTTCGGAGCAGGCAGATACACAAAGATGGCTTTTCGCCAGGCGTGCTCCTCTATAGCAAGACGTAGCAAGCCTCCTCTGTCTAGTCCTTGCTTAATTAAAAGCAATTCCTATTCGAACTGGCCATGAACAGCCCAAAACGACAAGGAAAAATCAAGCACTACCCACTAAAGCTGAATTCCTAGCTGCCCCCTGCCCTCCCAGGCATCCTTCTGCACCAGCCTTGTCGTAACATCTTATACAGTGCCACTGCATTGGTAACATAAACCCGCCCAAGGGAAGGCAGGTTTCCTACCTAAGGGAAATATATTTTTTTTTTTTTTTCAACCAAACCACAGCCGGATTTTCCAGTGCTTCAGTTCAGCTGCCTTGAATTCAAAGCTTTTATGCTATCTGTAAAGCAGTTTGAGCTGGCTGGTCGAGAGCTCTCAGTTTATGCTGTTTTCTTCATCTCCAAGCCCTTTCTGTACCTGTGCTGGGGGAGGAAGGAGGGGTTAAACCCTGACTGGTCCAGGTCAGCAACTGCAGCATCTCACATCACCCTCTCCCTGTGCCCTCACCCACTGGTGTCCCTTCTTCTCAGCTGCCTTCATTAAGAAACACTCAGATACCACGGGGAATCAACAACGGAAACATGCTTGTTTGAAACCCCTCTAAATTGAATCTGAACGGAAGGAATGAAATAAGTTAATGAAACTATTGAATAATACTGGAGGACTTCGCCATTAAGGCTTCCTACATGATTTCTCTTCCCAGTTTGACAGAGAACTAGCTGTCGTTATTCTTTGAATATATTTTTTCACCTATTTTGTAATGATTTCATCCAAACCAAGTGTCCTTTGTTTGCTTTTGAGACAAATACTACCTCACAGTCAAAATATATCACAGCTACTATTACTTTCCCAGATCAATGGATGTCAAAAAAGAAAACAAATTTGTTCTTCACTGGTCTAGGTTAGACAAATGTTTCTTGTCATCTTATTATCCTAGAAATGTTTTTAAATCGGTTCATAATTTGCTCTAGCATCTTCCTCGTTTTGACTTCAAAGTCAAAATGACCAGTTTATAATTACACAGGGATCCTTTCTTAGAGCAGAAGGATTATACTTGTTGTATAATCCCTTCTCCCAGGACACAACCCATCCTCTGTAGACTGTTGAAGATGGCTGTTTTGGTGCAAAGACTGGATTATCTACATACTCTCCAAAATCTTTTCCTAAACCATTTTCTCACCCCAGCTACACACAAGCCCCCCATTCACAGATGCTTCTGGAAGAACCTCATGTTCTGCGTCCTTGTCAGTGCCCACCAGGCTACATTGTGGTCCCCATTCCCCAGAACAACACACCAGCACAGCTTCGCTTGGTCCACTGCTGTGCCACAACTTCAGCTCAGCCACATCTCTCCGTCTTTCATGGGAGCAGTGTAGGCAGTCCCAGGGAAATCACCATCCCATGGATGTGAAAACCTGAGATTCCTCCCTCTCCCAAGCGTTAATAACAGGACTTGGCATTGTGTGGCACAGATAGGGTGTTCATATCCCTGATGATGGGCCCAGAAGGGATGAACTGGACAGGCTTCAGAAGAGTAAGCATCGTGAAAGAAAAAGAGGGTGAGAGCATCACTGATTGTGGGTGGGGAAGACACTGGAGAGCTAGGACAGGCATCCCTGTTCTGCCTTTGAAAACCCCTTTCTAACTCGTGCTTGCCATTAAATGACGCCTAGAGTCTTGAGCTCTACCCAGTGCCAGCTCAGCACCACGCAGAACCGGTCCTTATATCAATTCCAAGTCACCCTTTGGCATCAAGGGCACAGCAGACCTGTGGAAACACCATTTCTCCACTAAGCAATTTCACTCTGCCACCATCAGGTGCCACCACGGGCAGAGCCAGCCCCAGTGCCAGCAGCAACAGCGTGGCTTCGGGCTAATGGTTTGCAAGCACGGGCTCACCAGCGGTTGTTTACATGTGTTTGTCTGAAGTCAGAAAACAAAAAGAAAAAAAAAAGAAAAAAAGAAAAAAGGAAAGAATAGGAGAAAATGAGCATTTTAATTTCCCAATAAAATCTATGCCACAGTATGAGTCATTGTTTGCTTTTTTACACTAGTTGGGAAAGGTCTTCTGGTTTTAATAACTAATACTGCTGAGTTCAATAAAAAGCACTTAATTTAATTTAATCCAAACCCTGATTAATGCCAGCTTCCCCTGGAATTTTATCTTTGTTTTAATTTGAGTCACTATGTTAAGGGAAGAAAAAAAAAAAAAGACAGAAGGGGATAGAAGTCAATTAGTTCCTGTGCTTGTTTCTGGGCAAAACACTGGAAAATGGAAGATTGACAAGTACGGTCTGAGAGGCTATTTTTCCCCATTCCTTGGGCTGACTTTCTCCTAAGAATGTAATGTTTGCTTAGTCTTAAAAAAAGGAAGCTTAACGGCTCACAGCTCAGTTTGGAAAATAAAATATTCCAGGGCCAATTAGGATCAGATTTCTTTGCTGGAAGTATATTGCTTTTAATGTGTTAATATTCAAGAGATATGCTACTGTTTAATTGGACACAGAGAGCCCTTAAAGCTTGAGAGCTCTAACATGAAAACAGCCAGCCTCATTCATGGGCTCTGGAGTGGCTACAGAAGGAAATAATCTGGGATAAAACCTCTGATAAGAGGTTTTCATCTTTTCCATACAATTGTCTGCGCGTATGTCTATTCAGATTCATATCTTGGACAAATAGCCAGTGCTAACGGGTGGTTTGTTTTGGGGTTTTTTTTTTTTTAAGGCTGGAAAGTCGAATATTCAAAAAACTAGAGTAGGCGAGCTGCTGATAATGGAGTTCAACACCCTCTGTGGCTGCGGGGGGATCGGCTCTGCCCAGCATCACACAGGAATCCTGTGACAGCGCCAGGGTTAGGATCCAGTTCTCCCACATCCCTCACCAGCGCCTTAACTACAAGTAAACATTCCCTCTCTTTTTGCAGTCCTCTATCTTACTCTGTGCAAGGAGTACGCCAAGGTCCTGCCAAGCCAATAGTTTTTAATTACATGATCGCATACTCTTGTAATGCATATATGCAAGGGAACTGAATTAAGGTCGCATGGGCCTGGGTATTTTCTAACTTTTATATGACTGATTTCTGCAGCTTTACAGGGAAGGTTTTGGATACGTTGTCTAGGATTACCTTTCATTACAGAAACGAGAGAAATAGACATGAAATTATGCAAACGTACAGGACTACTTGCAAAGGTCTGTGGCGGAACCTTAACTCGGGACCATAAAGGAGCAACGGAGACCTCCGTCCCTTTAGCAAAGAGAGCAACTGCAGAAGGCTGGAGCAGTAATTACAGAACAGGCTCTTCCCTGTGTATGGGGTTTAAGTCTTCCCCATCCCCCCAACTCTAAGCAGCCAGGGATGCTGGAAATTAGCAAGTCTGAGCTCTTTGCTGTGCTAGAGGCACTCGGCAGCACTCCGGCGTAGGCGGGCATTGCATGCTCCTTCTCATAGTCAGATATCTGCTCAAACAAGACTTATTTTTTTGTGTGTGTTAGAGACCTGTAAAACTATGAGCAAGTGGTGCGCAGAGAGGGGAGGGAAAACTTCCCTGGCTTGCTCCCAGCTGATTCCATCATCCTGAGACAGAGGGGCTTAGGGAGACCACTGCCACCACTCTGCTGGCTGGAACCCTTGGGTATTGGTGGCATGAGCCACTGCTACCAAGTGCTCCTGCACTCATGCCTTTCCCAAGGAGATGGAGAGCATCTTCTCCTAGCTCTAGTGCAGAGCTGGCCTGGGAGATGAGGGGCCGAGGCCAGCCAGCAAGGATGCAGGAGGACTAGGCGGCTCCTTCCAAAACACAGCAGGAGGAGCAAGCTCCCTCCTCCAGCATCCCCCCAGCCCCAGGTACATGCATCGGCACCAGCCCTGGTCAGGCACTGCGGCGTCCCCTGCCCCAACAACAGGGGAGGCTGGAGTGGCCAGTGCTTAAGGGGCTCTCCTCTCCTCTGGTCCACAGAGTCCTGGGAGCAAACCACCACTCTGGTGAGCATGACACACGCTGAGACAAAGGAAAGGGCACAGACACCATCCTCTTTGCAGCCCCGGTTCCAGCCCTCATCCCCTCCCTGCTAACACTAACAGGGAAAAGCAAAACCAGACAAGCCACACGAGCAAAGAGTCCACAAAATGGATGAAGGAATTCAAACTGGAATAACTATCTTTTCAGGGAAAAAAACCCAAACACTTGCAAAGGAAGAAGGAAAGTTGTATCAGTGGAGAAAGTATATACAGGTCTTTGAGCTCTCAGTTGTGCACAGATTAGCTAACGAAGCTCATTACTCAGAGGTGCGGAGAGGGGGCTCATGAGAAGATGCTACCACCACCATCAGCCTGGCTACCCAAAGCCCAGAGCTAACCATCTGCACCGTGCAGCTCCCTACAGCACCTCCGGCTTTCCCACTCGCACCAGCAATTACAGGAAAGGGATTTCAGGCACTGCCCCTGTACCTCCTAGGAAATTCATTCCCTGTGGTTGTTGGGCAACCCTTCTCTAATAAAAATTAAACAAACAAACGTAATAAAGAGTTTTATTCAGAATAGAGGCCAATTTGCTACTAATGGCAGCATTAAGGTCCTAAAAGGGTATTGAATTACAGAGCAGTAAAGCCACAGAAAACAGCCTGTAGTTCTAAAATAACTACAGGTGCCAAAATTAAGGAGGACCAAATTACCAGCCTGTTTCCAATGTTGGCCTGCAAATACTCAACACAACATGAAAAATGAATGGCAGATGATTGGTTTTTATACTAAGAAAAAGTTGCTTGAGTATATTAAATATGTTTCATTGTGCAATTTCTATATTTGCTCTGTTCCCAAAACAGAATTATTCACCCAATAGATAGATTAATGATTTGACACTAAGCAGAGGGGGAAGGTTGCGTATAATCAGAGCCCTTTCAGGCAGTGTTTATAAAAGCTATTTAACAACACCGAGGATGAGTATGTTGCACTTAAGGCTAAGTGCTTCTAAGGAGGGGCTGAGCACCTGCGCTGCTCAGCACGCACAAGGGCTCTAAACTAAACCAAACCAAACCCGCCTTCGCGTGAAGGACAGCAATTCTCCTGGATGACAGAGAATGAGATTTCCTGTCAACTGACCTCCCACCTCCCAGGCGATGGGAAGTAGAGCCAGCCCTTGGTAGCATCACCGTTCAATTTGAAAGAGCACATGTTCCTCGCCTGAAAACGTAAAAATTCAGATTCAACGTGCTAGCTGCCTGCGCAGCCACGTGAGGCGGTATAATGGCACATGAAAGAGGAGGTCAAATTTACTAAGTGTTGAGGAGGTGTCATCAAGAGCTGCATATTATTTCAAGATGTGTCTTCGGCAGCAGAGCCCCTCTCTCACGCAGAAATCTCTTCCACCCACTGGGAGCTGGAGAATTCCTCCCAGCTTCGGTGCTGCACAGGCTTGCATAAGATCCAGTTCTTTTTCCTGCTCCGTCTTCCCTTAAAGAGCCACAAAATAAAACCAAACTGATGGGAACCAGCCTCTGACAAACCCCTGTGCTTACTTCTTTCCCATTAAGCTTTGGAAGAGCAGTGATTGTGTCCCACATCATCCAAAGAGCTGCTTTCACCTCCCTCAGCTTTCACTTTGCTTCCACTTGAGTTACCAGTTTCTTCTCACAGGTGATAGCAGCCTGATGCCTCCTGGGGATGGCGGAAGACAGATTTTTATCTGGTGGTTAAAGTCAGGGTCTTCAGCCTCTGCAGAAATACCCCAAACATCTCAAACCTGTTTGGTTCCTGACCCCAGGGAAGTTCCAGTTCCCTGTCTCTGGGTTTCCCATCAAGCAGCACAGCACAGGTGGGAATCACCTACCCAGGGTGAGGAAGCCCAGCCAGCAGCACTGGCTCAGCACAGCATGACACCTCTTCCTCACCGCTGTCTTCCTCGCTGCCACCCCCCTGCTACTCTCCAAATAAAACCACTGCCAGCACAACTGTCAGCAGCAAGAACAATGTGCTAAGGCAAGTACCAAGGCAAAACAGAGAAGCCATCAGGCTCTCCACAGAGTAAACGTGAGCTAAAATCCGGAGTCACATAAATCATGCGGATACACACAGTTCTGGGGGGGGAGAGGAGGAAAAAAAGGGACCCATTTGTCTCGCGCCAGCCCTGGAGGCCCCTTCCCAAGACCAGAGCAACTTGTCCAGAGGCACTGATGATGCACCACCTGGTTTGGCCAAGGCCAGGGAGCTAGCTAGGAAGATGACCCTGACATATCTGTGCAGATCTCTGCTCCTGGGCTCCTCCAGGACGGTTTTCAGCCTCACAACCAGTTAACACTGCTCTTCTGCAGTGGGAGAGCTGCAGCCAAAATGCCCCTCTGCCCAATCCCCTGCTTATGGAAGCGGCTTTTCTTCGCATCAGACTGTATCTCACAGGCCACTTCTGAGGACAGATCTGCAGCTCCAGAGCATGGTGCTGAGATTTAGGAGGGTTGGGTGGTTGACTTGGAGAATCACAGAGGTCTGACTGACTCTTCATGGGACATGAGTCCCCTAAAGATTACATATATGGGCTGAATATCACAACATATAAAGTCACTTCTGTAGCAATTCTAGTTCCCCAACCGTGCTTGCGCTAGAGGCACTGAGCAGGTGGACTTCCTCACTGTCTCTTTTGCAACTTCCTCCTGAAATGCAGAAGAAAAGCCACACAGGAACAAACTAGGAAAAAGTATCTAAATTCTCTTGAGCTTCAAACAGCCTCAGACATGCCAAGGAGCTATGGAAGGTGCAGGAGGAAGAGGAGGGTGTCTTACTGCACCTACCCTTGGCCCACCCCCAGCGTGGGTCACTGCATCGGGTGACAGAACCACAGGTCCCCATCCCTTCTCAGTTACTTCTCGTAACTTCTCAGTTACGATAAGTGCCCAGAACACCCAGTTAATTTCTCATGTGTTCATCTTCAGCAGAAACAGGATTTGTTGCAGTCCACTGAAGACATCCTGACCCGGACTCAGCACAGTAGCAGCCAAGAGAGCTTGTCAAGATCTCTGCTCCTGATGGCCCTTATTCCCCCAGAGGACAGTCACTCCCTCTGCTAACTGCAGTGTTTTAAGACGCACTTGATATAACATTTTGGCCTCCACACCCAGTAATTTAGCAGCAGCTCTCACCATCAATTGCAGGACATGGAAGCAGAAGACAGTCACTAACACAGTTCGAGTTTAACACAAGTCCCTTCATTCTCCAGATTATTTCTCCTTCTTTTGTACTGCAGAACCTTCACCCTGGACTGCTCAGCACTAACACGTGATTTTAAGAAATGTGCTATACGCTCCTGCAAAACACACTTTTTTTTTCTTTTAGTGAACATATATATTTAAATATATATATCCCCTTGAACATTTTGCCCAATGCTCCTTGGCTGTCTCGCAGCTGCAGCACTAGGTCACACAGGATAATACGTCAGGCACGGGTAAAGAGTGACAGTGGCAGATTTAACTTGTGACAGTCCCTGAACGAGCATGGCACAGGATTTGAAAAATTTGAGGTAAAGTATTAGTATCAAGATTTAAAGCACGGGCATTTTCATGTCTTGAAGTGTCTGGTGAAGCCAGCGTTTTCAGAAGACTTTAAATTCATTAGTCATACCAGACTAAGCATTTGGGAACAAGCAAACGTTCACTGAGAGCAGTGGAAACAGGGGTTGGCTGTGCGTATCAAAGAACAAAGCTTGTGCCCAGGTTTCCAGTAAGTTAATGTGCTTTGTGTTATGTATTCTCAAGTTCAGCTCTCCCTTCGCATTAGCTGGCTGTTGAAGAAACTTTGGGCTTTGCACAAACAGTAACGCAGATATTTCAATATTAAACTCATTTTCCATTTTCTGATAATCTCTGCCTGGCAAAAAATCGCCGAGAAAATAAAGAGATAATTATAATAAGCTGCTGAAACAGTGAACAGCAGTTATTTCTTAATTCAGTAGCCTCACATTTTATGTGCATGTCTGAGCTTATAACATCCATGAGTGCTGTGTTGGTTTAACCTATTTTGCAAAGCTCAGGAGAAAAGATTAATTTAGCTCTCTTACAAGTCTCTCCAGTGGTTGAATATGCTTTGCTTCAACAAAGACATCGCAGACAATCCAGGAAATTGCAAGAAAAAAAGACATTAAGGCAGTGCCATATGTGACGTTTCTGATACCTACAGAGATAAGGTGACTTACAAACTTTCCCATCATGAAACAGATAGAGAACGAAGGGCATTTTTTTGTTACATAGGAAGCAAACAACTGAAAGTAGTGTTCCTAAACACTCTGCAACATTAATGGTGAAATATTTGTTTTAAATTAGCAATATACTTGCACTTTTTTCCCCCCTCCTGATTTACAAAGTTAGTGTAAGACCAGGGAAGTTCTGTAAATCTTCTTAAATAGCAGTTGACAGTGGTTTTGTTCAAACCCAGTGATGTGTTTGAATCCCAATATAAAAAAAAAAAATCAAAAAAAAAAATCTGTCTTTTACTTAGTGTCACCTCCTTGCAAGGACTTATTTGATCCCCAGTCAAACCAGCCCCGATACTCGTGCATCTGAGCTGTGCTGAACATATAGGACATTTGCTTCCAGAGGCTTTCCAGAGCTCTGATGCCTCTTCTGGGTTTTCCTACCTCTACCTCTAAGCTTAGAGAATTATTTTCTTTTCCTCTATGTATTCAAAACCAAACTGTGCCCGTTTACAGACATGATCACTTTGCATCAGACAACACGCAAATGAAAGTGCCACCCACCCTGTTTCTGTAACAGACACCTAGGACTTAAGGACCAGCTCAGCCAGATGCTTGCTGCTCATCCCCAGACACCACAAGGTGCCCAGCCGAGCCTCCTCCTGCTTCTGCCCACCGTGGCCTTGGGAGAGTGCTCCCCTCCCCGCACCAGGGCAGCACGGGCTTGGCAACAACACAACGGCCAGTGGCAAGTGCTGAAAGATCAAGAGTTGCCCTCTCGCCCAGGCTGTACCCAGTGCACTTTGAGAAGTGCTATCTGTGCGCACAGAACAGCATAAATCCCCAGAATTGCTCCAGATAGGTGACCAGGTATACAAGAAGCCATAATCATCACCCTATATAGCCAGGCATAGTTGAAAAGGGAATATCCCACATCCCTCATTTCTTTCCACCTTAAGAAGTCAAGGGACTCCAAAGCAGAGGAGAGAGATGGAAGGTGCTCCCAGTGCGTATGGATAGTACATTTTGAAGAATTTGGTGCCAGTACATAACCTGATTTTTTCCCTTACGTTGTCCACATGCACTATGATAGAGTGGGCAACCCTCAAATCCTCCTTGTAGGGCACAGTCACATCCCAGGGAGTAACTCTGGAGTCTTTACAAGGGCAAAGCCTGGAGGGTTGCTGTGCCAAGTGCTGTATCATGCCTGGAAAAATGATACAACACACCAGCACTTGGCAAAGATACAAAAAGCCCTCCAGGCTACCCAGCAAAACACACTGACAAATGTTTCTCTGAGATGCCACTGGATGCCTGAATGTTGGACAACACATGGGCAACACAATCAGTTATTCAACCTTGAAGGACTTACACTAAGTTCTGGCACAGCCTGTCCTTCAGCGCAACCACCGTGCTGCTCACACCGATGGACATGTGAAGCTTTGCCATGGAGGCAAAGAAGGGAAGGTGTTTCCCAAAAGTTCTTTTATGTAAATAGTACAAAGGTTCCCCCAGAGAGTACAGAAAGGGTAGAAAGCAGTTCATGGCACACACAATACAGGGATGCTGCAAACACGCAGCAACTCTAATGCTCCAGATGTGCTCTGTGCATATCCAGATGTGCTCCCATTTGAAGTCTCTGCTATTCCCCAGCTGCGCGTGTGACTCATCAGCACGTGTGCCAGAATTGCTCCCAAACCATGAAATCCCCGCAGCGCGCTTGGGTGGCACGTGCTGAGAGACTGCCCAGGTACCTCTGCAGCAATCCAGTCCTCCCACGGAGCAGAGCACCCTTCCTGCTGGTGTACATTGGCACCACGCTTCTCACGGGGCAGCATTGAAGGGTAAGGGTAAGGCGTAGTTTCTGCTTTATCCTATCAAGGTCAAAGCCAAAAGCACTGGATTACAACATGCCGAGTTATAAAAAGGCAGCATAACGGATGCACAGTCAACAACTGCCTGAAATTTAGATCCATGATTTGCTGTTAGCTGATTTCTTCCCCGTGGTATCACCCAGTCATTCAGGTTGATGATGGGCCGTAGCCAAAAATCCTTTGCCAGAACATGCTCTGAAAAAAAATAACCTCAGCTTGGAATACAGCCTGCGAATATCTGCTCGCTCAGTTCCAGTAAAATACTGAAGGGAAGCGAAATCTTCAAACAATTTCTGGTCTCTCCTACTCTTTTTCCGGTTGCTCAGTTTGGAGATGGTAACATACGAATTTCGCTATTTCTCTCCTCTTCCATCATCTGCTCAGGAGCCCACTCTGCTAGCTCACACTAACGCTGATGTTCACACTTCTGTCCAAAATGCCTGGTGCTCACTTCTCCACGTGGAAGGGGAAGGACTGCTTGCTTCAGCCTAAACATTTGTGCTGTGTGTTTTTGTTTTTCCTGATTTACCTTTCCAGTCCAGACAACTCCACCGATGCATTAAGCTTCCCATAAATTCCCAGAAGAAGCAAGAAAGAATTACCCTCTAGCAATCAATACATCTTCAGCCGTGTGCTGAAATTATACAACACGCAGGCAGAACAAGCAATTACTTTAGGAGGGGGTGTCCAACCCATGCCCATGTCGGCAGGTACCCCAGCAGGGTGTCAGGCTGCCATCCCATGCCCTGCCACGGCAGGCCAGCTGAGAGGTGATGTCACCCAACAAGGCAGAGAGATAAGGACAAAAGCCAGGTGCCCACTGTCTTCCAGGGTAGCTGGGTTACATGAGGCACCTATTCCTTTTGTTTCTTACCCCAGGTCCTCAGCTTCTGGCAGGAGGTGGAAGGTTTTTTATTCTTTGGCCAAGCACAAGGCCAGAAGGACAGGGGCAAGTTGGAGGAAGGAGGAGGCACAAGTGAGGAACATCCCTGTCTGTCCCATAGTCTGCCAAAAGTTCATGCAAAGCGAGCGGTCAGCAGTGAACCATCAGCCATGACTCGCACCAAGTTTCCTAGTGACAATTCTGCCGGTGAAACGTTCCTCCTGACGTTGGAAATATCAGCACCGGGTCTCTCGGGGTACGTTAATCCCACCATATAGATCTGACTAGCATATAAACACCACCATCTTCACCACTGCTTGGCACATCATAAATACAACTGCTTGAAGCTGGCCATTGGTCACTTGTCCAAGGGATGGTGCTGTAAATTCAGAGCAGGAGAGCCTGCACAGGAACAGTCCAGGAGAGAGCAGGAGACAGCTGTTTCGTTTCTACATCTTACAGGAAAATATTTCCATGAAGTGTAATGTTTGGAAAATGTCTAACAACCCAGTTCATGCTTTCTACAGATTATGTGGATTTAGCATTTCTGTTGTCTATACTGGGATAGATGAATAGAGAGATAAAAGGAGGCATGAAAATAAAAGACACTTGGAATGCAGGAGAATCTACAGAATGTGCGAAAAATGTAGGAAAAGCTAAATAAAAGAAGAAAAGACAAATGAGACATTGTCAAGGCAGCCAGTGAAGCAGCCGAGTCCCAGTTCAGAGGTGGAATCATTAAATGACAAGCGAGGCAGCTCTTACGGAAAGCCTACATGATTTTTTTAACCCTGGAATTCACTAGGGGGAGCGTGTGGACAAGGGCGAACGCCAGAACAAATCTGTTTTCCAGAAGAAGAAAAAGGGAATATACTGGGAGTTCAGTCACCCCAGAACAGGGGCTGAGGGAATGAGGTGGCTTCTGTGTTGGCCACGCTCAGGACACATCACCCAACAGCTCTCAGGAAGGTGGGAGGTGTCCACCACCCATCGCGTGCAGTGACAGCAGCTACGGGAAAGCGGGTTCACTCGCTTCCAGAGCGAGGACCAAATATCATGGCCCCGTAAGTGAGAATTGAGAAAAATGCCACAGAGAAAAATCTGGTGAATTTGCTTGCATTTTGCCTGGATCTAGGAGAGGAAGCTACAGATCCTCCCTTCATTCTCCAGCCTGTCACAAAAATCTGGGATCCTGGTCCAGAAAAGCCACGGTGCAAACACAACAGCTTACACTCAAGTTACAGTCCTTCCATGTCCCAAATGCAAGCAAGCGGCATGTCAGACATATGTTAGAGACACCATGTCCTGCATCCTCTGCTCTTCTCTGCTGCAAGAGGAATGGGAAGGCAGAGATCCCTGCGGGGACCTGTGCAGAAAGGGAATGGAGGAGCCCAGCAAGGAAGCAAAAAACTCAGGCAGAAAAAAGAATTTTAGGCACAGGACAAATTAAAGGTCTTGCCTCAAAGCGAGACCATAACACGAAGGACCTGACAGAAAATACCCCCACCTAGGAAGGGAACTTAATGGACTACGACAGTCTGACAGGGGTTTCCAATGCACGCACCCTTGTATGGAGCAGTCTGTGCACGTGCCACAAAGCTAATCCTAAACCTCTAAGGATGTCCTAGCCTCAGACACACACAGACCAGCTCCTCTTCGAGATCTTGCATTTCCTACAATTGTATAACACATGTATATTTGGCCCATCCAAAACTGCCCAAAGTGTCCAGTCCCTTGCATTTAAGAATGTATCAGTGATTTCCAGACAAGCAGCAGCTCAAAGCTCCTATGCATGTGGGCACATCCTACATTTCCAGACGTTTGGCAGCCCATCAGGATTCCTGCATCTGTGGACACATCTGGGTTTCCCAGACGTGGGGCAGTCCAGTCGGAGTCTCTGTGCACGCACGGCAGCACGCAAGGCCGGTAGACACTTGAATCCCCCAAATCTGTCCGGACAGCGACAGGGAAGAGGACGCATCTGGGGAAACCTGGACAGATGGTGACATGATGAGAAGACTAGCCCAGGAGATGCCACCAGCGGAGGAAGCTGGTGGCATCAGAAGTGAAGGACAGGCACGGCAGCCTGGGTCCTTCTCACATGTTCTACCTGGGGGCAAACCAGCACTTGCTTCTTTTGGGGACAGGAATGCAAAGCTTGTGCTGCTTCTGGACTATCCTGTCCTTGCAAAGAGAAACAAGAGGCATGGAGTTACTCCCAGTCCCCGTGGGGCTGCCAGAAATAACACAAACCTAACATCTCACACCAGCTGGCGAAGAGGACTAATCCAACTTCAGAAACTGCTTGAAAAAGAGCCAAACCTCCCATCCAGTTCTCATGGCCCCTTCCAGCCCCCCACCCCACCCCCCAAGGCCCAGTTCCTTTTCTGGCACGATGGTATCCTCAGCGCTCAGCGGACAGCAAGCTGCTCCTTGCAAACCTCTGTCACCCTTCGGAAACGCTCTGCCGACCCACCCCTGCAGCAGGGTCCTCTCCTGGGACCCCTCGGTGCCTCTGCTGTCCCACGCCACAGCAGGGCCTGGTTCTGTGGTGGCCAGACCAGAGGGTGATGGGGCAGCAGACACGGCAGGGAACTCCACTCTT
>NW_009648965.1:87229-107289 GCF_000708025.1 Charadrius vociferus | reverse complement strand
CTTCCCTTTAATTAGGCATCTCAAGAGCTTCCCCTGCCTGTGAACCTCCAGTTCTCTCCCTCACCCCAACAGCCTGCACCTCTTTTGAACCCCCAGCTTCAAAGCCGACACTCCTCTCTAGAAGAGGAGCTCCGTCATATTTTTGCTTCCCCCTTATCAAACACTGCTGTTGGCTCCACATTCACTTCAAGCTGTGAGGGTGCTTTTTTTTTTTTTCATAATAATTTTCAAAATGCACTATAACGACCAGAGCAGAAGCATCAGTACAGCGATAACGGGGTCTGTCTTCATTTTCACCACCAGCTCACAAAATTACAGGAAATAGTCACCAAATCAGTAGCATAACTAACTGCAATTAACCCAACCCTCTGTTCAATGATACTGCATAGCCCAAACCAATAGCTGTAAAGAACTATTTAATTTAGATGTTCGTGGAAACAAAAGGTTGGGTTTTTTTTCCATGGCTGCCATCACATACACCTCAACTCTGCTCCTGCCACCACATCCCTCCCTGTAGCCCTTCCCTGCTGCAGCTCCTGCATTAGAAAATTAACATATGTAAAAAATAATATACGTAGGAAAGTATTTTTCCTCGAGTCAGTGCAAAGGAAGCCTTCAGGCTGCATGCAAACAAGCCAAAAGACAGCATGTTTCAGAAAGAAAAAATAAGTCCAAAAATGAATTTTAGAAGGGCAAGTCCCTTATGAAAAGATACCCTGCATAACAAGCGGACAGAACTGGGCAGAGTTAAATTCAAAACATTCCTAGCCTGATTTGGTCTGCAAGGTTCCTATCTTCTTCTGTCACACATTATTAAATGTAGATCAGAAACAGGATCTGGGATTACAGAACAGACTGAACTCAGGACATCAGAAGACACCTGTCCTATAAATAGGAATAATTTACCAATTCAGAACAACACACACATGTTTTGGCAACCTCTCAGCCAATAAAAGCAGAAGCCCCAAGATCAGAATTACCCGAGCGCTATTATTTTAAATGCAGAACAATGATTTACATCATCATGACTTAACTCCTCATTTCCCAAATTCTCATCCTGCATCTCTGCACTGATGAGCACCAAAAATTAACCCTTCCTGAAAGCCCATTACCAAAATCCATCTCAATTTCTGAATTGGAAAATTGCCTTTTTTTAATTTTTTTTTTTTAAAGTGAAGAGCCGCAACAACAACAAGAAGCAGCAGAACTTTAGATCTGGAGCTGCTAATTTGGAGCTACTGATTTCTTCAGTAGCTTTTTGCCTGCATCCTTGCATCCCAGGATCTCAACTTCCAAACTCCAAAGCCAATTCAGTCACTCAGACCACAGACCTTCCACAGCAAAAGTGCTCAGAAACACACCAATTTTGGATTTTGCACAGAGTTGCAATGCAGGGGCTCCAATTTGTTGACACTTGGGTTTCTAGGAAAAATTAACAAAAACACGTGCAAGGGTCTGTATAAGGGAACAACGTGAAGCGCCACTTCCAAACAGGTGCAGCCGATTATCTGAGGCAACACTGTGCCGGAAAAAAACACGCTGTTTTCTTCACAAATTTTAAGAGCACTAAAAACTTCCAGATAATGGGAAGTCCCTGAAGCTTTTAGAAAGTGTTTTCTCATACTCCGTACCTGGTATGACAGCTGCTTCTTTGCAGCTATGGGGAGTTGTGGTTTTCCATTTGTGAAAATTCAAGTGAAATCTATCATTTTTTGGAAAGAGCCTAAGTCCTGGGGTTCTCAAATATCTTTACAGGTTGAACATTTGGAAAGGGGCCAAGACTCCAATCAGAGCCTGAATATGTGGAAATATTTAACTCTCTAAGAAACAGTATATAAAATAAGCTGTTTCTCTGCTTGATGACTATTTCAGGATTGACTAATGACTTGTCGTGGTGCCAAACACCACAGAGATGGCTCAAGAGGATAATCTCTGAAACTTGAATTTGTAACATTCTATCAAATGAAGACTATTTCTGTGTCAAAATCCTAGATCTGGGAATTTATGTACAGCAAGATCATAAATGAACTTTTGGACACCAAAGTTCAGAAGTAGCTCTACGACGTTTATTCAATGAAATATCTGCTAAATCTTTTTTTTTTTTTTTTCAGGATGAACAAGCTTTAAAATAAAGCAGGAAAATAAAGACTACTGTATCAAACACAGGGCCCTCCTGGGGAAGCTCTTCCATTTCAGCTGGTTAGTCTCTGGGGTTTGTTTCGGGGAAGGATTTGGTGGCAGGGAGCGAAGACTGCCCCGCTGTCCTGGTCAGCGCACATCAGCTCCTCCCTGGTGGTGGTTATGGCAAGGAGAAGCCACTAAGCTTGCCTAAATTCAGCCACCTCTGGCCAAAAAAACCTGACCTAAACTTCATCTTTCCTCTAGTACCAATGCATGTCAGACCAAGGCCGGGCAGGTTCTGGCCTAAGCAGGGGCTAAGTTCAGGTTGTCTCTTAACCAGTACAGAACTGTAGCCTGTAGTTTGCTCCCAGTAGAGAGAAAGGTCCGTTTGGCCAAGTTACTGGCAAAGGGTAACAAATTCAGTTTGGTTTCAGGGAGCAATTAATTCCTGCCATCGCCTGTTCTCTAGAAGGCACAATGCTCGTGTTACGCATTTATTCAGATTATAAGGATGGAAAAGACCATTAATATAACACAGCTTTGCTTCCTGCTTGACAAGAGTTAGAGGATCTGACGCAGTAATTACTACACAAAATCCGTAACTTCTGTCCGAAACAGTTGCAGCAGGAGTCTGGTTTTCAGGCTGACAGTGGCTCTTAATCCACCTCATACCGAGGTAGCAACATCCCAACTTTTATTCTCAGCATTATAAATCTGCACATTATTAGCCCAAGGTTGTCTTGCATTAGGCTCTAAATCATAGCTTCTCTTTGTGCCTTTCTTTGCTAACATTTCGAGCTATTTGCTCTGAACTTTTTCTTCCCCTTGTTGGCACTTGCACATTATGATCAAGTTACTTTTTAATTTCCCCTATGTAGACGAATCTTACTAAAACCTTGTCTTTACCTCCATAGTTCCAGGATTTGGTCACATTTATTGCTCTTTTCTGAATCTTTTCCAACTACACAGCATCTTTTCTCTGTTAAAACAGACAAGAGAACTGGACATGGTGCCCAACGCTGCCTCACTAATACCATTTCCAACATCCGAACTTCCCATTGACCGTCAGAGGGCTCCGGCTGTGCCTGTCCTCCAGCTGCTGCTCTGCTCACATGGCTCATGCCCGTCCAGCTGTTTGCAACATCTCCAACTCCTTTTTCATTATCTGCTTCCAGCGCACAAATTTAGCCTATCCTGTCAAGTCCAAATTTACATTCAGCATCAAAACACACGAATGTGTGTTCACCTGTGAAATCATCAGACGCTGTTTCCACGCTCAGAGCCGTACAGCGCTTGCTGCCGCAGGAGTTGGCCAACACCAAGCAGCAGATTTTACACGGGTCCCCTGACATGTGCAAGATGAGTGAAGGCTTTGGCACAGAGAGGACGAAGATATGGCAGGTGTTAAAGCAGCCACATCCATTTAATATCTTACCATTTAAAAATAACCTTTCACTTGCCACCAGCATTACAGGGGAGCTGCACCAGGTGGAGGTGGGTGTCGTGTGGGGCTTTGGGAGCTTTTACCCATGCCTGAGGGGGCTGAAACACAGCTTGACACTTGCTGGCCAGTGGACCAGGTGGAGGGAGGAAAAGAAGGCTGAAGGTCTGATTAGCAGGAAAGGCTGCCATAGCACCATGGGAGGGAGAACAAGAGGGAGCTTAGGAGAGGAAAAGCTGCAAAAGCCAAACTGAAGGGCCGCGAGGGCAGATAACCATCAGAACATGCTGAGCGCCCGCGGGGCAGGAGGGGACGGCAGCACAGCAGCTAGTGCGTGGGAGAAGGGGAGAGGGAGCAGCGCGAGCGCGTTGCGAGGCCGCAGGGAAGATGCAGCTGTCAACCACAGCCCCGAAGAAAGGCATGAGCGGGCTCAGCAGGGGAGACACACGCGGAGTTTGGTTTCGGGCAGGCTGAGAAGAGCAGGCAGCCATCCATCTTGGAGGCCACGTGGGATGCGCAAGGCTGACTGGCAGAGGGAGGGAAGAGGTCTCCTCCAGGGCATTCCCCACCTCAGATAGGCATGCTGGATACAAACCAACACACCAACCTGTAACTCTGAGGAGAGGAGAACTGAGAGCAGGATCTCATGTTTGTGCAAAGGGGCAGGCTGAGGGCACTGAACCCAGCCAGGAACGGATGGCTGCATGGAACAGCATCCATCAGTAGCAGCTCCGGCGCTTTGTTCCTATATTCCAGCCTCACAGGGCACGGAGAGCAGCTGTGGCACGGGTCACCTGGCAAACCCTGCCACTACCTGCACACAAGCACTGAAATTTCCTTTTCCTTATTCCGCGTTCATCTGCTGAGGGGCTCAGAGACCAGCAGAGCAGCTGCCTCGCAGGTGAGGTACCCAGAGCCACAGGCAGCCTTCTGGAGGCGCATCCTCCCTGCCTTCCCAGCTCACCCCACACAGCATCCCCCCTTGTTTGCTCCCAAGCGCCCTCCTCAGACTCATTCCTTGCAACCTCAGCATGGCTGACAGAGCATCCCACCCCATGGCTCATGCCAGCAGCCTGAAACAAAGTGTCCCAAGCCTGGCTCACTCTTTGGCACAACCTTCCCACACCAACCCCAGAGGCACCGTATCCCCCTAAGCTCTCACATCATGCTCCATGGCAGGCACGATACACCCCCAGCATCCTGCCCTTGCACCACCGCTGCTTTGGGGTACCCAGAGCCAGCCCTCCCCAGGCACACGCTCACAGACACCAACACCCTTGTCCCACAAGGGAATGGAAACATAGGTTAAGAGCAGGCAGCTCTGAAAGACAGGTTGGGCAAGAGGCAGTTCTTGCCAGCAGGCTCAGACACCATGCCCTGGCACTCCCACCTAAATGCAAAGCCTCCATAGGCACATACTTTTGCTGCTATGCGTGTACACCCCTATGGTTATAGTCTCCTACTGATCTATGGATCGGTCACTGTTCCCAGGTTCCTGTTTTGTGTGGTAAGTAGTTCATAATGGTTTAGACGCACAGCTTTCCCGGGTGAGTATGTGCCGGGGAGCACCGAGGAACAGCTATACAAGATCAAAAGGTTTCCAGAAGGACCTTCTGCAGTTGGTACCACTGTTAGTTTGTCAGACAGCTTAGCCATTTCTTGGCCTGTGCCCCCTGCAAGCATTAGCCTCCAAACAAGTCCCAGAGCTGAATCAGTTTCCTCCATTTAGAGGCTCCACTCGAATTGTTTCTAGGATTCCCATCTTCCTCTCCTTCTTTTTACTTTACAAATATATAAATAGTCGCATCGTCATACGAGACAAGTAGAGACTGACTCTTATGGGTAAAAAACAGATGTTTCCCAATCTTCCCTAACAAAGTAATATTTTATATATGGCTCTTCAATGGATTTATAGCCAATGAAGGGATGTTACTACATTAGCTCATGGAGGGGGTGGGTGATAAAAACTGGAAAGGAAGAGCCAGACAAGGAGAAAAGAAGCTATCCAGAGCGCTGCAATTGGAGAAGCATGACAAATGGGCAGCACAGTTTTAGAGGGCTTCGACAGCAAGGCGGATTGCCTGGCTGGGAGTGATTGTCCACAGCTGGAGCATCGCAGAGACCATCTGGTATTTCTTAAACATGCTTTCCCCAGGTGATCCGATTCTTGGAGTGCCCCAGCAAAGAGAAGAAAAAAGGCTTGCGAGACTCAGCCCTATTTCCAGGGTTCCCCTAATTAGTTAATAGAATTATATTTGAACTGGTTTCAGTTTCTCCTACAAAACCTTTGCTTTTGGCACCTTTTCGGGGGAGGGGGGGAGTATTTAAATTCATGAAGTTTTTAATTTCTTTAAGAAAGTCAATGATTGTGTCTCTTGGCACAGCAACCCAATATAAAACTTAATGAAGTAAAAAGAGATCCAAAATTTCTTTTGAACACCTTGTAACCTCGCTCCTCCCCACACCACTTTTAGCTGCACAAAGCATGCATTTCCACAGGCTCTCACATTACTCTCCCACCCAGCGTATCCATCCCCAGCACAAGCCTCTGAAAAAGCAGAGCATAGACTGCATGTGGGACTGTGATCCTCTTATTTCCAGGATTCCGACCCTTTTCTCATCTTGAAAAAGTGTTAACTAATGTAATTAACTGCGCTTGCCACACGCTCCTGTCCCCGTGACAAGGAGGGCTGGCAGAGCAGCAGTACAGCGGTGTTTGCTGCTGCCCTCGTCTTCCCCATAAGAAAGCCCCTTCCTGAGCCAGGAGCATCAGGAACCAGCTAACGAAGAAAAGAGCAAGAGAAAGCGGTAAATAATAAATGAACGGACAGATGGAAAAGGGGTTAGAGGGAGCAACCGGAGAACAAGCCTCGGGAACCACACTGCGTTCCCACCAGCAGGCAGTGCCCCCACCGAGCAGCGGTGCAGGCAGGAGCCAGGGTCCGGCCGCAGAGATTATCCCCATTGCTCCCCGCCAAGCCAGGCTTACCAACCCCACCTCTCCCCTCTCCTCTCTGTTTTCTCCATGAGTTAGCCCAACCACAAAGCGCGGGTCTGGCCGAGATGTATCCTGCACACCACAGACACACATCCCTCATTCCCGGCTGCGAGCTTCCCAGCGGCACATAAATAACCATTCCTGTTATTTTTTCACAGGGAGCAAACACATAGGGATGGTGGCTGGAGCGTCAAAGCTGGCCCTACTCCTCCAACCGCAGCAAAATTTGTTGCTATGTCACCATTTGCTAAGAAATTTTAAAAAAAAATGCAGAGAACTCACCAGACACGAAGTTCCCTGCTCTGTCCGTATCGGCAGCCACCTTCTCAAAGCCTGTATCTGAGAAAAGCTAGTGGGACACTAATCCCAGTCAGAAATACATACACAAGGTGCTTCAACTTCTCCAGGCAGAGAAAAATTATCTAATTAAATTATTGGGAAGAAAGCACTGGACAAAAGAATTCAAAAGAACATTTAAAGCTTTTTTTTTTTTAAGCTTGATTTTAGGCGGCCAAAATCAGGATGTTCCACCACCACGATGGAAGGGGATTTTGTCTGGAAACCCATCCTTATGCAGTGGTACAGAGAGCAATAACAGAAAACAATATAAACTATGATTGCAAAGGTAAAGAAAGAGCAACCAACTGCAAATTACAAGGTGTAGAAAATTAATAAAGTATTTTAAAAAAGCATGATGGAAAAATTCATGCCTTGCTGGGTTAATAGAGGGAATTTAAGTATAGAGGAAAGAAGGTAAATGTGAACAGAGACATAGACAGATTATTTTGTGCACACGGTAAAATCACCAATGTAATTACAAGGATACAAATATGTACACTCTGTATTTGGGAAAAAGCTACGATTATGAACTCCTCATAAGACGATGATGTACTTCACAGTTTACTAATGACCAAGAGATGTATTAGATAACATCTGCTTTAGATAAACACTGTTAAATCACCCACCCTGGATAATTTGCACCTCCAAGTGCGCTAAAGAGATCTCTGACCTGCTGATGCTAATTTTTAATAAATCTTGGAATGCCAAGTAATTCTAGAAGGGTAGGAGAGCCCTAACCCCGTGCTGGTGCTTAGGCAAGACTAGCTGACCTAGGGAGCGACAGCCAGTCAGCCTGACAGCAGACCTAGACAAAGTAATTAAAAGCCAATATGAGAATCTACCAATAATTCATTATATTCATGTCTCAGCTAATTACCAGCCAACATATGTTGTACAGAATTAAATCCTGTCTAACTGATGTTACAGCTTGATTTAAGAACTTGCCTTAATAGAAATAATTTGGCGTAACTAGATGGATAGAAGTGGCTGATGAGACAAAAACGTATCCATCGCCTGTTTCCCATCCCACAGGATGCAGTGTTTTTACCAATCATTTAGATAAATATAAGGTCCTTAGAGGCAGCCTGCAGATAGCACAAACGTAGGTTAGTAAATAACGAACAAAACAGCCCCCGTTTACCCTGCGATCCAATTTGTATGGCTAAATGGCCACCATCCAACCAAGCGTGCTTTAATTCAGCCAAGCGCAAGATAATACACGTACGGGAAAACAATACAGAGCTTGTATCTCCAAGGATGGAAAAGTCCGTCCTGCATGGCCACAGGACAAAGGAGGAGCTACGAAGGGACTTTGGCAAAGTGAAGCTTAAGGAGCCAAATCTATCCAGCTTATGAAAGAGGAAAACCCGTCAGACTCAACTGCTGCTCGCAGGCGTGACATTATCGTGGGGGGAGAGGGGGTTTCTAACCCAATGGCGAGAGGCAAAGTAAGCTCCAGGGGCCGCGAGTCAAAGTTAAGCACGATGCTGACAAAGAGGAAAATTATCATCAGCACAGCAGAGGATGAGAAACATCACAGGAAAAAGGTCTGGATGATTTCGGGGCCTGGCATAGAAGCAGGGGGTGAAATTCAGTAGTACAAAGGGCAGGTATAAAAACCTCTGTGTAACGTAAGAGTGGAAGGAGCCCAGACACTGGCACACTGGGGGTCTGCTCTAGGCTACAAAATCAGGGAGATCAGAAGCACAGGCTTATTGGGAGCATCTGAAACACAGAACTCGCTGGTAATTAGGGACCTTTAACTGCCCACACATTTGCTGGGAAAGGAAGACATCAGACACAGCTTTGCATCAAGTTCCTGGAATGCGCTGAGAAGAAAAAAAAAAAAATTGTGAAAGAGACAGGAACAAAACTAGGAAGGAGGCTGCTCAAGGTTTGACTCCCATCAGCAGAGAAAAAACGGGAAAAAACACGAAGGTGAAAAGCACCGTGGGCAAGGGAGCTAGAAACGAGTGTTTGTGCTCATTAGGAAGCGAAGGGAAAACAGCAGCAGGGTAAAAGCGGTGCAGCGTAAGGACGGAGGCTTTAGTAAACTCAGAGGGTTGGCAAGGGAGGTTTTGCGCAGAAGGAAAAGGGAGTTCAGGAAAGATGGTGTTTTGTAAACACACGGCAAGATAAGGGAACAAATGCAAGTTATCTCAGCACAGGGGTAGGATAGGGGTGAATCACTGGCTCCTCCCCGGCTTGCGGCACACGAAGGAGAAATGGAAACTCCATCAGGGCGATACGGATGAGCACAAAGCAATGGCAGCGGCAGAGAGGGACAGAGCGAAAGAGCCAAGTGTTCCACAGAAACCGCTCGCAGCAGGGATCGCCGGCGGTAACGAGGAGACATTTGATAACTACATCGGTGGGAAGAGACAGACCAAAGAGTTCATCACCTCCTGAGCAAGGAGAAAAGGTTAATAGATTGGTTTATGCCACTGAACACGCCACAAGCTCTTCCAAAGCTGTTAGTGCGTGTCAGCCCTCCCCCCCTTCCACCGAAATCTGTTTTCTGTTAGGTTTATGTGTTTTCTTTATTCTCTACACGGCACCCAGAACCGGCTAGTTCTGGTAATGACATTACATATTATAATGTACGTATAATTGCTAATTTTAAGATACACAATTTGTAAAATATCTTCTCTTGTGAGACTAGTTAAATTGGACAGTAAATTGAATTTAATAAATACTGAACACGTCATAAGAAGCCATGTTCCCTACAGTTACAAAAGCAATAACTAAATCAGATAATGAGAAAGCCAAAGTGTTGCTTAACAGACTAGAGAGTGTCACCTGAAAAAGAGATTCACCTTCATGACCTCTCTCACACACACACACGCTGTCAGCACAAAACAAGTTGTAAAACTACTAATTAGGTTAAGAGGAGGCGGGGGATCCCAGGGGTTTGGCTTGCAGCTGTCTCGGGAAGCAAAGAGGTATAAATTGGGACACAATTTCACAATAGCCAACAACTCACAGAGTTGCGGAGACAAAGCTGAAGCATTTAATGCTTTTGTTGGGTCAGACTTCATGAAAAAGGATAGCTAAGACCGCAAAGTTAATGCAATTAAAAGCAGCAGAGTAGACGCATAAGGCATAGTAGCATATGAGCAGAATGAAGATTACTGGAGTTTGATGTTGTCAGATAGGCTGAGGTCCATCAGGAACTACCTCTGGGAATTTCTGGAAGACAAATGACGTTTCAAAAGACTAGAAAAGGGCAAATACAGTGGCTATTTTCAACAGGTTGAAAACTCAAGGAAATTGCAGGCCAGTCAACATAACTTCAATCCTTGGAAAAAATAAAAATTAAAAAAATTAAAAAATCCATCCACAAGGAAGGGCTGGAAGCAATAGCCCCGCCACGTGAAGCCAACCTGCCTTCTCTTTGACTGAGCAAAAGAGTTTCGCACGCAAGACAGAGGCAACAGATGTTCTATACCTTTACTTTCACAAGGCTTTACCCTCCAGTTTTGTGTAACATTTTAATTAGCAGATTAGGAAAATAGAGTCTAGATGAAATTCCATACAGGGAACGCAGAGCTGGCTGGAAAATGGTACACAAAAGTGCAGGCATGAACAAGCAATCCTGTACCCAAAAAAAAAAAAATATTCCATGATTATGCAGGGGTATACAGACAGGAGTGTCACGGATGAGATACGGGGAAATAACCCCGCTGCTCTTCTCAGTCAAGAAAGGCCTCGGCCATAGTGCTGGGCTCATTTCAAGGCAACACACTTCAAAACCAGCCCAGACCAAGTGGAGAGAGCCCAAGGGACTCCAACAAAACACAGAAGCACAAAAAAATTTAAAGAGGGTTGAAAGGGACCTCAAGAGGCAGAATCAACCATGCATGTGTCATTCAACTTGAAAATAACATGGCCATGAGGAAAGAGCAAAAGAAAGGCAGTTGTTCAGCGTAGAGAAAAAAAGTCTTTGGGGAGACATGATAACAAGCCTCAAATATGTAAAAGATTTTTGCAAAGAGGAAAGGAGTGCTGTAAGCTGCTCTCCATGTCCACGGGGAAAGGACATGTCGTAATGGGCTTAAACTGAAGCAAGAGATTTTAAGAACACCAACTCCATAATGATATAGACAATTGCGCCCTGGAGCCAGTTGCTGAGGGAGGGTACATCTCTCCCACCACAGGAGGTTTAAGAACAAGAATAAAACCACATCATTTGAATCAGTTAACAGTGATGTCCCGACAACCTGGGCAATGCTGGTGCCCAGCTGCTAAACCCCAACAACCTGCTGGCTTTACAAAGACATGCCCAGGAACGCAATATATTTCAGCTACGCGCCAAACACCCTCAGAAAGCTGTGTAGTAAAAACAAACAGCCACTTTGCTTCAGAATGAGCTCATACGAGCAACTGATAACGGCACAAAAATACTCAGCTATAAGAGATTGTTTTTCACAGTTTATTTTTCCCAGCACCGCCCCTTCAGTTCTGATCCCAAGGTCTCAGAAGACACCTGCAAACCATCCTCAAAATGGACCCAGCAACTCTGCTGGTCATTAACTATGGGCTCAGAACAGTCATTGTTTTAACAACTTATTACAATTTTTCTGGTCCTTTCCTCCTAGGAAGCCCCCCAGTGTTTCACAGCAATTTTCTCTCCCTCTCTCTTTCCCGTGGGAGCTGATGACATTATTGTCTTCCCCTTGCTTGCACCCCAGTTGTGCTAATCAAGGAGACAAACTCAGGGAAATTATTTTCACTGTATATTTAGCTTTGAATGCTGCTTTTTATTCTTCAGCCTTGACAAAGGGTTCAAGCCCCCCAAAGTTTCTCTGTTTTTCCAACTGCATCAGCTGGTCACATAGAAGGTATCGCCTCTCCTTATGCACCTTTCCCCAAGCAGAGTCCAGGTACAGCTGATTTGTCACGGAAAAGGCTAGAAGATGCCCTCTTGAGGTCCTTTTCAGATCTATTTTGTACAGCGCTCTGGAAAACATGTATAACGTAATGGGCCGCCATGGACAGAAGGGCAAATAGCCTGATCCAAAAGCTACTCGCAGGCCTGTTGCAAAGCCCCAGAGCGAGCGCACTCTCCTTGAAGGAAAGCTGGAGAGCAAGCACAGTGCGGACCACCCCTGTGCAGCACCCAGTAAAACAGCTATGATAGGTATCACTGCTGTGCAGACCACAGCACGTTTAGGCTGCTGATCCCAAATAAGGTGCCAAAAAGGCAAGGAAGCTGCACTTACCTCTGCAACAACCCTCCCAGGTCCCATCTCACAAGGTGGTCCCCCCTTCAGCCCCATGGAGTTAGCTATAACTAGCGATAAAACCATATAACTGGGGAAAATTCCAGCAAAAACAAGCAGAGCAGCCGTTCTGCCCGGCAGCACAGGCACCGAAAGCACAGCCAGTCCTGTGCCCTGTTCTCCGCTCAAGGGGGGTCTCCGAGCCACAGCCCCCTCCAGACCCAGCGCCGCACAGGACAGGTCCCAGGCCCTGCAGACATGTCCTACTCCAGGACCACCATCTCACAAACCTCGCAGCATTCACCGGGGGAGGTTCACAAGTGCAGGAAACACAAATGTCACAGGTGCTTGACCTGAGCTGTGTGATTCCCTGCCAAGGAACAAGCATGACTGCCGCTCTCACTGTCTTCAGGGGAGAGGAGAAAACCAAATTTCTGTGGGGGAGTTTCTCTCTTGCAAGCTCTCCACAGAGACACACTGTCCTTATCCTTGATCCATGCCACCCCATGCATGACTGTTCTGCAGTAGCCACACACACACTTCTGTTCCTGCACGATCCGATTCGTTCCCACTCATACCGCCATTGTGCATCCCCACTTAGAAAAGCTGAGATATGCCCACCGTCGCTTTGCGCACCCATATCACTTACCTGGGATGAAGAGTGTCTCTACCTGGCTGCTACCATCTCCAGAAGTGACCTCTTGCAAGGAAAGCCTCACAAAGAGCTCACAACTGCCCTTACGGCAGAGTTTATTAAATGACCTTAACAGGGGGTAATGGGATGCCAATGTAAAACACCTGATTACAACGTTGGGCAGAGACAGTGAAATGCACTCTTCGGCAGCTCTCAACTCTGTTCCTAGCAGCTCCCACCTGATTTTAATCCCCCAGGTCTCTCTCAGTGCAGCTGGAACAGACTTTCCGCTAACAACCTCAAGCAGGGTGGGACCTCAGAGGAACAACTGGGAGCATCATGTACCCTGTGGGGAGGGTCTCCTCCCTTAACCACTGCCTTTAGAGGCATGATGTGACAGGGTGGGGGGCTTCCCACCACACACCCTGCAGTCCCCTCACCAGCTTTTCAGAGCAGATGTGGTGTGGTGGGACAGGCTGGGGAGCCATCTTCACCCATCTCTTGATGCAGAGCAGTACTCTGCATTGAAGCTTCAAGCAGAAAGAAGAGACATTTTTCCACTCTTCAGAATGAGAAGTGGGGCACTATTTTGTTTCCTGTGGACAGGAACTCCTGAAAGCAAATTTATGGTTTGTCCTTGTGCCTTGGGAAGGTCACTTACACTTAACACTTCACGTTAATACAGGAGGGGACAGATTTTTCACATGCGTCTATTGACCTGAGCAATTCCCTCTTCTATCAGGCTTAATAGGCTTTACTTAATAACAGTGCAGAAACCTGCGGATATCCACTCTCTTAAAGTACAAATGCAGTACATGAACGCAGCCCAAACTGGCACGGCAGAGGGAGGGCTTCGGTTTTAATCTAGCAAAGCTCTGCCTGCTGCTACCCCACTCTCCACAATCTCCCTCCCTACAACCTGCATTCACATTGCATCTCCACCGCCCTGGGCAGCTCCTCACACCTCACCCCCTGCCAGCCCAATGCTGTGCATTCACCCCTCAGCTCCAGGGCTCCAAAATCACCTTACTGTCACCTGGACATTTCTCCTGCGGGCTCCAAAGGAGGGGAGCCTGCTGTGATGGTTGCAACTTCTACTCCCGCTGATACAAGCCATGAAAGAATCACCACTCGCTCCACCTAACTCAACTGGGAAGGAGCAGAAAAGTGCTTCTAGTGAAAGATTCCTCCTGTTCCTCCTCCCCTCTCCCACCGTGGGCTGAGCTGAGCGAGCCGGTTCCCAGAGGAGAGCAGGCAATGCTGTGCACTCTCCCCCTGCTCTACCACCGGCTCACCCGAGAGCATCAGAGATGCTGATCTGTGAAACGAGATACCTATCTCTGAGCACCACGGGGGAAGCAGCAAAGATTAATAAGCCTCAAAATGTTTTACAGCATTTAAATAGTACTGTCACAGATCAAAGACTATCACTCATCTCAGAGAGGCGGGCTCGGTAAGCCTAGAAAGATCATGGACAGAAAGCAAATGCAAGACGCAAGAGAAAGCCTGCAGACAGGAGCCGAGGAAAGCTCATACTTGCCTAGAGAAACCGAAGTGGCCTGAGCCAGAGTCTAACATGTGTTCCTGGAGGAACGAGAGCCAGAAAGACTGCCTGGTTTCACTCAGTCTCAGTTGTGTCTTAGCACAAGAAAACACATTTCATTTTAAGACACCCGCTTACCTTGGAGGTACCTGCTGCTGGGAGCAGCTTAAATCTCAGTGCAAAACCACAACCCTGCCAGATCGCTGAGATAAGGAGCACACTGGGAACCATGTGCAACTGGTGAATAGATTTGAAAAAGCCCCCCAATTTGCACTGATGCCACAGGGACTGCAGAATCACACTCCCTGCACTCTAAGAGCTTTCTTTCTTAAAGCCATGAGGATACTGCATGGAAGTTTGATGGCAGTATCACTTGCCCACACTTGCAGGCAGCGTGGGAGGCCTGATCTATAGGCTTTCAAGCTGCTCGTATAACTATGTCATCTGGGAGGAGGAGGAAGAGAAGGGGACTTTCTATGCAAATCACTACAGTGGTAGCAGTAGTAGCACAGGAACAAAGACGCCTCACGGTAGTATTCCTACTCCCAAGCTCTCCTAGAGGAGCTATCCCATCCTAAAGCACTTTTATTCTCACACGACTTTGGGCAAGACACTCCATGTACATTTCTTTGTTATCACTGAAGTGCTGCAGGAACTAGCAGTAGTAGGACCCCCCTCAGAGGCGTGGGGTGGAATATTCCTCCAGCCTAGGCTGGACACTGAATACTGAGGGTCATCCACAGTACACGCACTACGTGAGGCCAAGAGCTCCAGGGAGGAAAGAAACCCTGTTCTCAGGGATCCCCTGGATACTCCATCCCTCCAAACTCAGTCCGTCGCTATCCCTCCCCAAACCAGGTCTGGATCCTTTCTCCTGAACCTCGCCCCGTGTACCTTGCTGCTGATTCGGGGACTCCCTACAGCACTGTACAAAAACATTGTGCAGAACAAAAAGAAGTCCTCAAGCAAACTCTGACTGATTGAATTTTGAAGGTAAGGAATGCCCTTCTGCAACAGATGTACAACCCCCTCTGCCCACCCCAAACACCAGATCCATCACGGTGAAGGGAAATATTTACACAAGTTAGTAGAGTTCCAGTTAAATATTATGCTTAGCTGTCTAGAGTCCATGTTCTCAGACTATGCCTATGAAATAAAAGATTAAACTTCATAACAATTATGAAGTTGCTCTGCTCACATTCAAAGGGAGTTAAAGGACATTAAAATATTTCTTTGGGTAATATTCCAGTGAAATCGCTCTCTCCCCCCTGGAGAGTTAGAGCTAAAACCTTCTGAACTATCCTGTAAACACACTTGGAAAGGCTAAGAGCTGAGCTGATAACCAGGTAGCACCTCTACTCTGCAGGTTCCGTAAAAAATGCCAGCAATGCCGGAGAGCTTTTTGAAGCAGCGAGGGAAGGAGGACAGGGGAGAGCAGCTTCTCTTCTCGAGGGAAGTTTGTTTAGTGGAAAGTAAGCAAGTTGTCAGGGGAAAAGCTGACAATGTTGATTCCAGCAGTTGTACTGGGAATAAACAGCCAAGTGGATTACGTTACAGAGAATGAGAAACGGCTCTGAGGATCCCATTTAAATGCTGGGCTTTCAGGAATAATGCGATTCAGCCACGCTTGTGGCCCCAATGCCCACAGCCCCCCAGGGCTGAGCCCTTTGCCAGCCCTGGTATTGCCATTCTACCTCTGTGGGGTCCCCGAGAGGTCCAGCACAGCCAATGTCCCCAGGAGAGCCAGAACTCATTGCACTGCTGTCCCTGGCGAGGACACAGACCTCTGCTGGCTTAAAGACAGGGGCTGGACATTGAATTAGGGATGGCAGCAGATGGGGGGGAGGTTGCACAGGACCTGCTGGCCTCTCCCAGCCCAGCAGCAAGGGGAGGGCCACCACGGGGCTTGCCATCTCCTCCCCAGCCAGAGCACATGACCCTCCCTCCCATAAAAATCAGATGCCTCCCTGCCTTTCACAGGAAAGGCACCCAGCAAGAGGAGAAGGGGATCTTGTTTGATTTATTAGTCTCTTCCTCCTTCCCATCGTCTGTGGCTCATCCAGCTGTAGTGATAAGGAGAACAGCTATGAAAGGACACTGCTGGCTGCTGGGATCCCATCCTTCTGCCCACTCACTGCCTGAAGACATCAGTCCTTTACAAGCACCATTAAATGTGTATCCAAAATGTGGCGGTCTCCTCCATCCTTTGAGATTCTGTTCCCTGGATAATACAAACAGTTGCCAGAAAAAGAGTATCCTCTCATCTCTGTCTGGGCCATTATCCCTTTATATTTGCTCTTTAATATTTACTGGGTTCACACAAAGTGCATGCTCTGGAAAGAAAAAAAACTCAGCTGCAGCTTAAAGGACTCCAAATTTAGTAATTGCTGCAGCCCCATCGACGTGAACGGTTAGCAGGGAGATTTCTCCAGCACTTCACGTGCTGTGGTATTCTGCTTAGGTCAGACTGTAGAAAACATTCTGTCCAGGGGCACCAAATCTGGAGTGTCTGTGTAGGTGCCAACTGCAGAGGCCTTATGAGTCCACCACAAGTTCTTGCAGGTCCTTTCCCTCCCAGCACCCAGTAATCTTGGTAGGAAACGGAGGCGGCCAGAGAGATGCTGATTCATACAGAGGTGAAGCACCCGAGGGTTTTAACACACCTGTGAATTAGCAAGAACTAGCCCCGGGTCCTGGCTCCAGAGCTGGTCTTGCAGCCTTACCTGTTAATGTGAGGTTGCTGTATGTGTTTGAAAACTGCTCCTTTAACAAAACCAAGTGCATCTGAGCTGCCTTTTCCCTCTGTAGCTCCAACATTATGTCAGGATGCTGGGCGATCTTACAGCCTTTCTGCTTATCCAGGGCAATGTCGCTGCGAACAATGTCTACAGCAAAAGGGAAAGAAAAAAGGGAGATGGCCAAACCTCAGCTTTCATTTTCACCAGACGCTTGGATCAGAACCAGCCAACACAACAGCCACACAACCATCACTCAGCATGAGCAACCCAAAAAAGGGTCCGAACCCCTGGGATCCACCTATCCGATGAACCTTGTCTGCTCGAGTCTCCTTTTCTCCCACAGAAAGCTCAAGTCATTGACTTTAATACGCTAATACAACCTACTGCCCCTTCCATCCTTCACCTGCCTAATAGGTGACCCCTTACAATGATGACCCCTCCCTTGCAGGAAAGTGCAAAAATCTCCCAACATTTATATTATGACCCTGTTACTGGTGTGTTTAACACTAAATAATGACAAAAGACTAAATCCCATTCTGGTGACCCCTGGCTTCCATTTACCCTTGCCTGTCAAAGAGATGATGAAGGCGGCTTGTTCTTGCCTTGTTTATCCTCGCTGCAGCTACCACAGCTAGAGTTAGGTCAGCATGGCTTATGACTCTTTGAACAGGTCTCTGTACCCTTCTAACTCCTGGTATTCAATTCAGGAAGCAGGAAGGGTATTTAACAATTGCTTTCCCTTCATATGAGCATTTTGTACATCATACTGTGAAATAAGAATGAGATATTCCCTCTCCTAGAGCTACTCACCTGCTGGGGAAATTGAAAGATGGAGATAGCAGGGCAGAACAAGAATCAAGATGTGTCCAGTCTCTAAACAGGAGGCAAGTGGTGGGAACTAGTCCTCACAAGGTCCCTTTCTGAGTTTAATAAACTCTGTAACATTCTCAGATCCACAGGCACCATATGCTGTGTCTAATTCTTACAAAACCTTAGGCAGCCAGCGCTGATAAGGAAGGATGGAAGTTGGAGTTCTTCCATCACATTGCATGAGGTCACCCTTTGCATCACGAGGTTGCGCTTTGCTTGGTTTCATTCCTGTCTAGCTAGAAGTTTTTGAAGGAGCTTGCTGTCAGAAGAGAGTCACGTCTTGCTCCACATATACTGTCCAGCTCCATTATTGTTATGCACATCAAGGAGCACCAAAGTTGTTTCCAATAGTCATGCTCCTGTCTTTCAAGGTATCAAATCTCAGGTGCAGCAAACGTAGGTTCAAAGCTCTTGGGCTAGCAAGGAACCCCCGCCAAAGGTGTGGTGGTGGACTGAAGACACATTATCTTCCTGCCTCTGAGCCTCATCCTAGAGTCACCATGCTTGTCTTGCCCAGGCAGTGCTCTGTCTCTCTCTTTACAGCAATGTTTGGGATTAACACAGCTTCTCTAAAGCCTGCCTAGAAAAGACTGCTCAGAACAGTAATGTCATTAAAGCCCCTGTAGTTAGGTACACAATTTCTCTCCTCCACCCACAGCTAGTGTGCTCAGGAATGGAGATAGGGTAGCATCCAGCTAGCACAAAAATAAGGCTCAGTATTTCCAAAGCCAGCACGGGGCCTTCAATGAGGAGAGACGAGATGGAGCAAGAGGAAGAAATAATGTTCCTCTGCAGCTAGTGAGCACAACCCCCCAACCATGTGCTTTTGGTGCACAACGCCTTAGGCAGACATCGAGTAAGATTTGAGCCTACCCAAATTCTGCCCGACTAAAGAAGCGGTATGATGATACAATCCTGAAACCCCGTTGTGTGAGATATTTGGAGAACTGAAGATTGAGAAACACAACCTTACCCCTCTCCCACACCAGAAAGTCTATTACTACAGCTACTGGTGTCACCTGGAGCTCATGCATAGTCATTCACCTTCCTGGGTGATGGATTTCCTGCTCTACAGAACTGAACGCAACAGCGGTACACCCCCCACCCCCAAGCCAACATGGAGCAAAACACATCAAGAAGGCCCTGGTGGTGGTGAAGGCAGAGAGGCAGAGAGGTTTAAAAATAGACGGTCAATAGACGGTCTCCAGTTCTCTTCAAACTGCTATAAGGGAGTCCAGGCTGGGACAAAATAACTTTGTTTCCTAAAAGCCATGGAGGGCTCCTAAAATCCAAACCAGGGCCATTGTGGACCAGTGTGAGGGAACCATCGACATGGGACCAGGGTCCCTGCCCTCCCAGTCAGGGGCCAGGACAGCACCTTGGAGAGTGCAAGGGGATGTGGCAGCAGGTCCTGTGCGACACCCTTACTTCCATCTTCGGGGACCACAGGTCACAGCAAATACATGGCTGTGACAGGGATCAGCACAGGCAAGTCAAGCCACATTCAGACAAATCCTTGGTCTTCTCTTAGCTGTTGTGGTTTATGAGAAGGTGTGCAGGGCACAGAAAGTGGGGGCACTCTTCTGGCAGCCAGCTTCACGGGGTTCCCAGAAAGCTGCCAGTGTGGACATTCAGGAAGCAGAGGCAAGACATGCAAGGTCCTGGCTTCTCAGATTGATGGAGGACCCAAGAAACTTGCCCAAGACCTAAAAATGGAGGTGGACCCCACATTCATTACAGCTCCAGTTTAAACAGCGGGCAGATGTCTGGGATATGGAGCTCCTGAAGGAACCCAGTACCTGCTCATCCAGACCCCAGCAGGCTGTACTCGGCACAGAGGAAGAGAGAAGGGCACCTCCGCGCCACACTCTTCTGAAACATGAAGGGAAGAGGGGTGGCAGGACACAGCTGCTGGAGGCTCAGAGGAAATCTCAGTAAGAGCGACCCAGGGGAAACAAGCCAGCAAGGAGCCCGCAGCCCTCAAATCTTAAAGAAAGAGAGAGAAAAAGGAAAGACGCCAGGAGCGCAAGGAGGAGGGTACCCCAGGAGGCGCTGGGCAGGGCAGTTCCCGAACGGGTGCTCCAGAAGGACACTGCCTTCCTGAACATCAATGCGACCAAAAAAAAAAAAAAAAAAAAAAAAAAAAAAAAAAAA
>NW_009648965.1:78800-86788 GCF_000708025.1 Charadrius vociferus | reverse complement strand
CCCCCTCCCTCGCCCCCCATCCCCGGCCTGCCTCCCACCGGCCGGGAGCGGCTGGGATGCCGGGCTCCCGCAGGAGCTCGCCCCTCGCCAGGCTGCCAACCCGGGACAGAGGATGCTGCTTTGCCAAAGGCTGCGTTGTGTTTCTGAGTGCCTGCACATTTCTCTGTCCCGCGTTGGGACCCGTACATCTCCAGAGCCGATACACATGCCGCCTATGGAGGTCACCCAATCTACCGACGGAAACTTTGAAGAACAAGTTAGAAAACACCCCTCAGGAGTGACACGGGCACAGCAATCCCATCCCAGGGCAAGACAGCCACCCCGGGACTGGCTGAGCTCTAGCAGTCCCTTTCTGTGAGTCACCTGCACCAAGGGGTCGCACTAACCATTTCCCACCGTGCCAGTACCAGATCAGAGAGCTCCCAAGCTCCAAAACCTCCAGGATGGCACAGAGCACATGCAGACAGCTCCCAGATGCCTGATGTCAGGGTTTCCCTGACCCACAGGGTGAGCTTCTGCACATGGGAATTTACACAGCATCAGCACGGCCTGTGGGCAAGGGCCCCTCCCGTGGCTCATGCCACCATCTGCCCATAGGCAATTCCCTTCCAGGAGTCACTGGAGTCGTGGAGCAGACAAGGGCTATTGCAGCTGATCAGCTGGAAGATGGGAGAAGGAGGGAACAGACTCAGGTTTATGTGGTTAGGACAGAGGGATATGGTTGTGGTCAACGGGATGTGTGACGGAAGGGTGAAGAGGAGAAGTAACTCATCTTTCTGTGTGCGCGTGAGAGAGCGTACTACCCACAGCCATCGCCACTCCAGCAAAAGCCACAGCCACCACTGCCGCGGCACCAGAACAAGCTGAGTTTGCCCATCCTCCTAATGGGACTGTTTGCTTCAGCTTTCCAGTCTTAGAAAGTGAATTTAAAAGGGGAAAAAAAAAACCAAAACAAAACAAAACCCAAAACAACCCACAACTATTTTATGTTCACAAAAAATGAATATTCTTACTAAAAAATTGGAATATTAGAAAATAGTGTTAGTGCAGAAGTTAAAGGAATGTTTAATGGGTCACCAGCAAGCAAAAACTGTTACGAATTGCAGGTTGCCAAACTTGTAAAATACCTACTTTTTAAAAGAAACACATTTAAAAATGCTTTCAAAACCAGATTAGTCTGCCGAAATTATTACAAAATGCCCAGTGACTGTGAAATTGGGAACACAACTTCTATTTAGAAAGCCTGAAGATTTCTCAAGCCAGAAACTGCGTCCTCACCATGTCTGTCTTCAATAGGCAAATTTCTGACACATTAGTAACATTCCTTTCTTTTAGCTGGGAAAAATTCCCTGACAATGAGTTCCACGAGTTATTCCCCGTTAGATATATATTTAAAAAAAAAAAAATCATATTTGTTTGTTATATATGTAATAATCCCACTGGATGCTCCCTATTTCTCGTGTCATGAAAACAAGGAAATAATCATTCCCAAATTGTCTTCTCTGTGTGCCACTGAGTTCACAGCATTTATCAAATTCTCAGTCATTTTTTCCAAGCTGAAAAAAAAACCAACCCTGATCTCTACAACCGAAAGCTGTGACTTTGATCACTTCCATCCCCCTATTCTACACATCTATATTCTTTACACTGATTAGTGTGTCATCACCTACTTTGCTTACAGCATAAGAATGTTCTCAATGAGTTTCTCCAATTCTTTTCCAATATTCCTAACATTGGATTCCCTTTTTACTTCCCTAAATGTATTCGGTGACCAATCCACAATAAATTCAAAACATCTTCCCTGAGTAGCAACTGATAATTTAGAACCTATAGATGTATATGAAAAGTCACATGCGTTTCCCCCGTGCATGTAACTTTGTATGAATCACTGTTAATTCATAAGAAGAAGATGCAGCATAGAAAGTGTGGAACTAGAAAAAATATGTCATGTTTTTTACAGAATTTAGGATGTTTATTATAAAGGATCAAACATATAACAACAGAAATCTTTCATCTCACCCATACACCAGCAAATAGCTAACAAATCAGGATCTAATTGCCTGATTGTGCCATTTCCTGCAGTTATTAAAGCAATTTTCATGCATGATTTTAACAGCTTGAAATTTAAGAAGAAAAAAAATTGAGATAAACAGGCAATCTTTGGAATTATCTCCCGCACAGGCAGTACCTCCCTCACTTTGTGTAAGGTGATTTCTACAGCCTCTTTTTTTTTTTTTTTTTAATTTCTGAGGAAACAACTAAGCACTGGAGCTCCTTCCACAGAAATCCCTGCCAGGCAGCGCAGGTTGCAGCTCCTTCCCTGCAGTTGTGGTCCCTGGGAACTAGAGAGCAGGAGGGCTGCCTCGGAGCTCACATCAAGGCGCGGAGCAGCCAGGTCTGGCAAATCCCAGAAGACCGAAGGACATCAGAGGATCTACCCATCTTGGGGACCGAGCGCTTGCAATGTCTGCAGTGCTGCAGCCCTCCCAAAGGGGCTGCGTTTTAAATGCTCGGAGGGTGAAAAAACAGCAGTTTCCTCTGCAAGCTCAGACAGATGCCTGAACTGTAAAGGGACACTTAGACAGACCAAAAAAAATATATAAAAAAAAAAAAAAGAGGCTCTGAGTGACCAGAAACAGAAGGTGATTCCTTGAATAGAGGAAAACTTGTTTGCTCATTTTTGCTGGGAGAACAGGATGGTTCTTCATTCAGAAACACCTGCTGCAAAGTTTTATGAGCTGGCGGAGCCAAGGGGCAGTCCCAGCCACATGGCAACAACCCTCTCTCGCTCTGCCTCTGGTATCCTCATACCCCACGACGACCCTCATCATCCTGCTCACTACATTCACAGTAAAACAGTTGCCTTTTTTTTTTTCCTTTCCTGAATTAGTTTACTGCTGGCTTAGCAGAGGATCAGAAATGTGCCAGAGCCAACACAAGGGACGCAGCAGGAGGACACAGCACAAAGCAAAAAGAAGGCAGGCACAGGGACTATCCCTTTTGGTGGCAGAGAACCAAGAGATGAGCTTCACCACCTTCAAGACACAGTTTTGTAGGATTTAATCTGACCAAGGCTGAGGCTGCTGCAGTCCTACCTTTCTCTGCAGGCTTTCCTTTCCCAGCACTGTCCTCTACACCTCCCTGGTCACGCACCATTAATCCCTTCAGGCGGCTGAACAAGCTGAAGAGCAATCGCGTCTCCACCATCAGGTTTTTGGCTAGCTGAGCTCCCTGAACTGACTTACCACATAAACTCAGGCTCCAGGAATGGGAGAGGGCAGGAACATGCCAGAAGGGGCAGAAGAGTGGGAGCAGCAGCCTTGGCTGAGGTCAGCTCCAGCCCCCGTAACAACCACACACATCTATCAAGGAATCCTCAGGTCGTTTAGCAGTTTATTATCTTCCTTTCCACTTGATCCCTAAGAGCCTGGCACATCCTCTAAAAGCACGGCATCCTAGCAGCCGCCTGTGAAATACAGGCTGAGCTATGGTGAAACGGCGTTCCCAGTGCTGCACAAATCTCGCGGTTCAGCTGCAGCGCCAGGTACCCGAAGGCATCTGAAGGAATGGATTCCCAGACTGAAACGACGCCCACAAAACCTATGCCAGGATTACACAGCATAATGTGAAGTTTCCCACGCTAGACGACAAAATCTCCCAACTAGTATGGAAGGCATAAGAAACATGTCTTTTTCCTTTTTTTTTTTTCCTGTGGTAATTGGCCATTTTTCCAGATACCCAGTATCCTCTCCAAAAAAGGAGATAAAATAGAAGGAAGTAACTTACCAGCAATTAAGAGAGCATTTTTGAAATGTGTTGTCCATATGCACTTCAGCTCAGAAACTTTTCTGACGCACTACCTACAGCATGCATATGTGCTCCCCTTCCCCTCTCCCTCCCATGGTCCACACAGGGACATACTGGCGGTGTGTGGTAAATGTCCTTTGGTCTCTTCTCAGCCATACAATCCCAATAGGCTACACAAAGCCTGAGGGACAGGACAGAGAAGCCATAGGCTTGGACCAACACATCTCGAAGAACTCCAGCTACAAGCTCTCCTTTTCCCATGAGTTTTCCTTCAAAGCACATAGGCACAGGGGGAAACTCTAAGCAATGTTTATGCCACCATGGGTTGTCCAAAGCTGATGAGCGTGGCTTCAAGGTGAGAGGCAGTTGAGGACGACCCTGCGCATGAGGAAGTTCCACATTAACCCACCAGACTCATGCTCTAGCACCAGCAGGGAGCTTCCAAAATGGGCTCTGGGTTCAGGCACCGAGATAGCACCTGCAGCATCCCTTGCTGAACCAACACCATGTCTCCACACCACACATAACACTCCAACACCAAGCTGCAGGGCAGCACGTGAGTCAGGTTTTAGCAAACCCAGCTTCAGAAGAGGTTTTGTACCAGCAACTATAGCCTGAGCAAACAGGCAGCCCTGTGCGTTTGCTCCAAAAAGGAGATCCTCAAGCCTGTTTTCCTGCAGACCAATATTTCTTATTGTCCTGTTCTTCAGATGCTTCTCACACGCGAGTCAGTTGAAAGGACAGGCGAAAGAGACTGCTTGGTAGACGATCCAACAGCAAAAGGAGAAGAAAGGTCTACTACATAGACTTGAGCATGAGACCTTACATCTTGGTACCTGCCCAGTGATGAGATGTGTGCCTATGGCAGGAGAGAAACACATCTCTGTATAACAAAGCACAACCCTCAGCACAGCTGGTGAGGAAAAACCAACTCAGCAGGCCACAAAGAGAGAAACACCATTTAAGGGAGAGAAAAGTCTCTCAGGCTAAAAATGTTACACCTCTTGATCACCAAACGTCAAGAAGTCTCTGGCACAGCCCCACCTCCCCGTTCCACAGAGCTTGACATACACTAAACTGGTTTTCTGTTTCTGACAGACCTGAGGCTGGCCAATGCCATATCCAAATAGGGGCGACTCCAGGACTGACCATGCAAAGCAGGGGCTGCACGGGATGGCAGCCCCTTGGTGTGCACTACAGACGGGGGCGTTAATATAACTGATTACTTAGATGACCTTCTAATATTTAGCAAGGTGCAGGGGGTACATATAGCCATGCTACCATCAACAGGGTCTGCACACCCCACAGCTCACCTAAACCATTCATCATAGGCAATCGCTTTTACAAGTTGCTCTGTCAGGTACGGACAAATCTGCCACCAGGTGATGAAACTGCTGTGCCAGCTTTATGTGCGGTGCTGAAACAAGTTGCCACACGCACCCTCTTCGTGGGCATCGCAAGCTGCCACCACAGATCACTCACCACTTTGTTACCTTGACTGCCCAAACATGACTGGTCTGGACTGGGGTGAGGCTGTTCAGAGTTACAAAGGAAAGATGCCGTGCACACCCGGTATTACACAATACTTCCAGGTTTGCACTTCCAGGAAGAATTTGTACAAGAAAAGAATGACCCTGAAGCCGAAAGGAAACACCTTATTTCAGGAAAAAGAAGCACATTTTAGATACAAGTCAAAAGCAACTACTATAACCCTCGGAGAACACCCATGCTCTCTGTGGAAGAAATGAGAGGAAAAAGATGGTCTGGTGAACCCAAAGGCAGGTCTCAGTAAAAGCAATTTTCAGAAGGTGGAGGTATGCATGGCTGTAACAGTTCGAAAGGGAAAAAAAAATAATTTTAAACAGAGGCGAAAGGGTAGAGTGAACCTCTGAGGACGTTTGATCATCAGGAAGGTGGAGCACTACAGAGACAGAAAAGACCATCAAAGGCAGCAATGAGGAATACCCGGTCTGGAGGGCAATGGGGTAGCAGAATGGGGTTTACAGCGCAAAGATCTCCACACAGAGATTCATGCAAACTCCAGCAGGCATTGTCACAGGGCAGGGAATCCATGAAGGATGCTGCAAAGCAATCCTGTTGCTGCTGCTGCCCATCTGAATGCCTGAGCTGGCCACACAGGGGTGGCCTGTGAGAACGCAGAGGAGTCCAGTGTGATGTGAACACCACTCACAGAGTAACTGCAGTTCTCTGAGCAGTCTTGTACACGTGCCCTTCGTCCCGTTGAGCTGCTACAGCTGAGAGGAACATAAGATGTGCCCTTCCCTCCCCGTCTATGAGCAGGCCACATGGGAACACAAGGCATGGGAACACGCAGGGGGGCTGCAAAGAGAGCCCAGGCACTGGGGTGAGCCTGTGGCAGCCGCAGGGTGAAGAGACAAAAAGACAAACACTCAAAGCAGACAACAACCGACCTATCACTTGTCACATCACTAAAAATTACTAAGGTGATGCACAAGACTTAGAAATTAGCTGATTTCTCTTTTAATTATTTTCTGACTTTTTTAACGAGTCGAGCCCCCCAGCTTCTTCCCCACTCTTGTGCCACTACAGCTTAGACCAGAAATTTCAGAAAGTAGATGCTGGACATACAAAAGCCCACAGACATGGAAAACAACCCCAACCACCCCAGATAACTTGGGGAGGAGGAAGAGTACCTAGCGGGATGCTTGCTGGCTTCTCCCATGCTCAGGTGCTGATTGCCTTCTTTTTTCTGTGCTGTCTGCTCAGACTGTAAGTTCTTCGCAGCAAGGGCATCTGCTTGCACGTTTGTGCATGCCCTGATCCCCAGCAGGTCCTGGGTGAGCCACAGATGAGGCAACGAAAACCAGATCAGTGCTCCGAAAGGAGAAGATGGCTGCTCAGACCCAGCACAGCAGGGCAGAGTCGCAGTGGCATCAGGATTTCATTTTGGAGAACTGGATCCCTCTAGTGAAGCGCTCAATGCAGCCTCAGCACAAAAAGATGCAAGCTACCAGCAACTCTAGCCCTGGAGTTTGCAAACAGATCTTAAGAAATATGAAAGCTTTGCTTCCAGGCAGGAAATCCCTTTTACCACACCTTTCTGATTTACACTGATGCTTGATACACACCACATGTGTCCCCTCCTTCCCTCACCCACATTCACAATGGTTCTGTTCAATATTTAAGTGATGAAAAGTTAAGACCTGTGGTTACAACTTCTATGAGAAGCTCCGTTTTGAAGAGCTGCTACATTTCAACTTTATTGCCACGAGGAAAACTGAAAAAAACAAAAGCTTTCAGTCCTTCTCTAACATGAAAGCTGTTGTGAAGACATTTAATAAGTGTAAGTTCTCTCCTGCAAGCTGCTGAAATATTGAAAGTGGGAAAATTTATTCCTACAAATGTTTTGTATGAGTCCCATCCACAATTTTATGCCCTACGCTTAATTTCTTCTGTTCAAGGTGGCTGCGACAGGTTTGGTCAGCGTTTTCTCCTGCAGTGCACGTCAGTACGCAGAGCTTACAGCAAACCTTTTGCCCGAGATTTGTTAAGAGGAGAAGGAATAATATTGGGATTGCTTTGGCTAGGAGACTAAGCGAACGACGGAGCACACAAACTTACCCACCTGCCTGCGTGTGGGAATAGAGGGACATTCATCTCACTGAGATCAGATGTTATGTGGGGGAACAGCGAGAGCCATCAGAAAACTGGCAAATGCATCTGCTTTTTCCATTCAGCACTGTGCTGCTGACTAGATCTCTGCAAAACTTCCTCTGTTCCACAGACCTGCCCACTGGGATCTATCTGGCATTAATTGGCCTTCAAAATTACTTATGGAAATATCTTCAGCTAATTTTTGTAAGTCATTAAAAAAAACCAAACTTTTTTTTTTCTTACTCAAAAACAATCAAGAGAGAAAAATCAATAAATTCTTGCATGCGGACACGGTATTCTGCTTCTTAAAATAAATGCCTGAGGATGGAGACTGGGCCCTGACTGTGCTACGAAGTTTCTTTGTGTGAATTAAGGGCCGCAAAAGGTGAAAGCCTTTTGTGTAGCTGATGACCGGCGGGGAGGAGGGCAGAGCCGCGGAAAGCCCTGGGCCGGGCGGTGACTGTCGGAAAGACCGACGATGGCAGACCGCTCCGGCGGGGGAGCAGCCCGGGACGGGCACCGACCGGCGGCCACCGAGCGGCCCA
>NW_009648965.1:76497-77094 GCF_000708025.1 Charadrius vociferus | reverse complement strand
GCCCCGCGGGCGGCGTGGGGAGGGCGCCGGGGGGCTCCTGCCTTACCTTAAGAAATCGAGCCAGCCATCATGAATGATGGAGGGGTCCAGCTGCAGGGAGAGGAAATTCTCACTGATTATCCTGACAGGGCTCTTGGTGTTGACATCAAGGAGAATGAGAGTTCTTCCCTTCACACCTGGAGGTTTCTCCACCGGCAGCGCTCTCCTGTCCCCGGCCTGGGAGGGCAGCGAGAAGGTGGCCATGAGAGCCAGCCCAGGTGCCATCAGGGCTAAGAGCCCGGGGGGGCAGGAGCTGGGACAGGGCATGCCGGAGAGCAGGAAACCCCTAATTAACTCGCTGTCTGCAGGGGCTCGCTGGTGGCTAATTGTCCTTATCTAAAGTGTGGGGCGCTCTGCCTTTTTTTGCAATGTTTTGGTGCTGGTGGAGGGGAACTCACGCCCCTGACCAGCCTTTCTCGCAGCCGGTGCCAAGACTCCTTGCAGCCAGCACCGCCCCTTTAAGAGATGCAGGCTCCAGACGTTTTTAACTTTTTGAAGGTAAGGGGAGGCTCCTGGTTTAACCCCCTCGGCTCCGGGGCCCGCCGCGCCGCCCCACCC
>NW_009648965.1:65349-75170 GCF_000708025.1 Charadrius vociferus | reverse complement strand
TCGTCCGCCCCAGCCAGGGCCCGGGAAGCGGAGGCAACGGACCCGGTGTCTCCCACGACGGCAAGTCCCGGAGCCCGGTGCGCTCGGCGGAGCCGCGCAGCCGGGCCTGGGTCCCGGGGAATTCCGCAGGCAGCGCCGTCTCCCGTGGAAATCTCCTCTCCCTTCTCGTCTCTCCGCCCCACGAAACGCTTCAAGCCCATCGCCTTGCCCCGCTGCCAGCCCCGGGTTACCGGGGCACGCAGTCACCGTGCAACGAACGGTAACGGGAGGGAAGGATGAAACGTACCTCTGGCTCTGCTAGGGGCGAGCAGGGAGTGCACACACCGGGATTTGTCGTGAAATCATCCCGCTAAGGCGGAAAAGGGGAGCGGGGCTCAAAACGCGCCTCGGAAGGGGCTGCCGTGGCTGACAAAAAGCAGCAAAGGGTCGCCCGGAGCAGCGGGGCTTTGAGCGCTACAAGAAGTAAGAGGATCCGGGGGAAAAGGCTGTGCAATTCCAGCTGAGCAAAGCCCTGGCATCCCGGGACAGGAAGAAGGCAATTTAAGCCTGGAAATTTGTGTTCGGCTGCGAACACTTCAGCCGCAGTTTGCAATTAGGGCTTTAAAATGACCCAGGACCTGAAGCCTCCGTTTCAGGAGCTGCTCAGTTTTGGGGTCACCTCCGCAAGAGGGACGCGAGTTTCTGACGGATCTCGTTATTTCATAATTTTTTTTTTTTTATGCATTACCAGAAGATGACAGTAAGGCTTCAGGGGTTATTTGTTGCTCAAATCAGTGCTGTGGTTGCAGGCCGAAATTTTGTACTGTGCCTTCTGCTAGGGATGGCTCTATTTTAAACCGAAACTCTAGTGTGTTATGTAGTGAAGGACACGAAAGAAAACAAATTGTCCCGTTTAACCTCCTTTATATTTTTTTCCCCTTACAAACAAACTACTTTGGAAGAGAAATGTGTTTATTCTGAAAAGTTCCTCACAATTAGTCTCTTCTTTGAATGCAAACTCCGGATGCAGCGAAGTTGCTTATCTGTGGAGATATCACCAACAACATAAAGCGGTAGAGAAAGGAGCAAAAAGTCTCCCAGCTGCCAGGGTCAGCTTCCAGATTCTGGGAAGACGGCTCTAAAGGAAATATTCACTTACCTGTCTCAGCTTTCCGTACCGACACCTGGAACATGCCCCGATCCGGTGGCCTCGGAAAAGCAAATTGCACCCTGGTTTGCAACTGGCTGCAGGAATGGCAAGCCGAATCTAAAAAGAAATCGTTTGGGGCTTTTTTTTTGGTTGTGTGTTTTTGGTTTTGATTTTGTGGAGGGGGGGTGTTGTTTGTTTGTGGGTGGGGGTTGTTTTGTTTTGTTTGGTTTTAATAGCCCCCGGAGCCGCCGCTGCCGCCCGGCGCAGCTCGGGGGCGGCCCGGGAACCTGCGAGGGGAACGGGGGTGGGGGCCACGGCGCACCCCCTTCACAGTCACAGCAAGGCACACCAGATAGGAGGTAGCTCAATTTACACCAGCTGCGACCCTGGCTCGCCGTCCGCAGGGGCAGCGAAGCGCCGGTCCTTTCTTATATTACGGTAATTACTTTAGAAAGCCTGACTCACGTAAAAAGTATCTATAAAGATTTACTCGCGGTTTTGTCGATTTGGAAATACGTTTCTCCATTTTCCATCTACTCTAAACTTGCTGGTTTTAATCTCCAAAACAGTCATTGGGAAAGAGAACTGGGGGAGGAGAAGCATTTCTATAAAGAGTTTAACCAAAGCACATTAAATATTTTCCCAACATCACCAAATAAACAACAATCCTCCAGCTCCCTATAAACTATTTAAAGCATGTCATATCATCTCTTCTGCTCTTGCCAATGTACTTTCCTTTTAATTTATAAGCCGATTAGAGCAGGGGCCTGTCTTTTTGCATGTATTTGCAAAATGTCTGGCACCCTTTCAGTCAGTTGCAGTTCACAAACACTTAAATCTGCATTTAACTTCGTTATTATAGGTACTAACTTCGATTTTTCCTCACTTTTGTAGAGCTACTGCCTGTGAAAGTGCTTGTTGTAAATGATCTGAGCAGTTGTTGAAGGGTTTCGGCAGAGGAAACCTCTTTGGATGGCAGAGCTGATACAAAAAAAAAAATGAAAGAAAGAAAAAAAGGAGGTGAAAAAGCACAAGGGAAATTTAAACTGAGATCTCAGGCTGTATAAATCGGCCCAAAAGAAAATGGGGAAAACCTCCTTAGGAAGAACATTTTTAGTTCGCTAGAAAATAAACTTCTGCTCATAAATGATGAAAGTTATTATCATCAGAGGATGTGCTGTACCAAACAAACCTCCATTAGGCTGGGAAGGATAAAACAGGCTAGACAGCCTTTTTTTAAAAAAAAATCATCATGTCTTTGATTCCCAAGATATCAACCATGTCTGTTTCTGTAGTGCTGTCAAGTAAACCTGAGTTATGGATGCTCTAAAAGAAGCCAGCAAGGAGAAAATTCAGCAAGTGAAAATTAAGACCGCTATCCATAGATACTTTACCAAAATACACTTTCTTTTCAGACTCTTAAATTCCTGCCCTGTACCATGGCATGGCAGTTTCTGAGAAGAGCAGCAAGACCTGTGAATGTGGCAAAGCTGTGGTCATCAGAGCACGCAATTGCATGGCAGATTCTTTTTATTGAGGTTTTTGCTCTTTCTGCAGCGCAGTGTCCATGATTTTCACCACAAGAGCCTTAATGTCTGGAATGTAACCTCCTAAAACCGCCAGTGCCTCAAGGTGGGTGTCGCACAGTCTGAACTCCACTGCTGAAACCATTTTCTAGCATGTTTATGTATCACGTCTAACCTGAACATGCGGCAGAGGACAACTGCTTGATTTAATACATTATCCTTGCTTTGCTCTTTAGTGTAGGTGACCTGGGAAGTTCTGTAACGAGCAAATACATCTGTCTGGGCTAGGAGGACCGGCTGGCTAGGGAGCTCAGCGACAGCGGGAGGAAAGCAAGCCGACTGAGAGGGCTTCCTCCTTCCATATGTGCAAAAAGCAAGGCATCGATCAAAACTAACTGCCTGGTCAGGAAAAGCACGCTTGGCAATGCTGTCTTTGCATTTTTGCCAGCATGAAAGGAACACAAACGGCGATCTCCAAATCTAGCCACAGGAAAACAGAGCACGGTGGTGCCAGGCTTTCCTTTGAGAGTCAAGCTGTACTCACTAGCTGCCTAATTAAGAAACCCATAAAAATAAGGGACAGCGACAAAAAGAAGGCACCAGTCCCATAAAGGTTGCCAGTGTGGGCTCTCCCCAGCTGGAACACCACAAGAAGACCCATGAGAAACTGAGGGGATGAAGTTGAGTTTTACGCAGCTGCTGATCAATGATTTTTTTTTTCTTTTTGTAACTTAATTCCCAGTTCTGTGAGCAGTTAGCTACCATGTATGCTGCTGGAATAAACCGGATTTATTATTTTCCTTAATCTGGCTAATTTGATGTGTGGTCCTCAAAATACTCTGACGAACCCAGGGTACCCTAGTCCTGCAGATTTTTCTCTGGGGAGAACTAGTGGGCTCCCAAAGTGTCCATCTCCCAACAGGTGTTTTGAGGTTCTTGAAAAAGATGAGATGTGTGATTTCCATAAAGCTGTGAGAACGGCTCTGGAGGCGGGTCAAACCAGCTGGTGTCCCAGCAGACAGAAATCCCCTTTGCCCGGTGCCTCTTCAGCAAGCAGAAAAAACCCCTCCAAATAATGACTGAGTGTGTATAACAACACCCTTTGACACAAAACGCTCTCTAGATCCATGAACTTCCCTGTACTCATCAATGGCTGGGTCTGATTCAGCTTTCATCTTTCGTATCTCGAGTAGAAGCAAATGAGGCAGCAATTTGTCATAGTCAAAGAGATACAGGGGACAAACACAACAGTGAGACCCAGAGCTCTGCAGCGCTCCAAAGACCACAATAGCCTCAGAAACATTTTCCTCGAACTGACTTCAACCCTGAGGAGCAGAGAAATGTGTAGAATTATCCTTGTTTCACATCATCACGTGAAAAAGAAAGAGAAGGGAATACGCCAATTTTACAAGCCTGAGAATGAATGTGAGCACGCATTTGTCCCACCATCTGGGAGGAGATGATAGAGGTGAAGGAAGAGGGAATACAGGGGGGATGGTAAAAGTTCACAGAGACCTTCTATTTTTCTGGAGAGATGCTTCACATTCCAACAGCAAAAATGAAGGAAGCGGACATGAGGAGTAGATCAGAGAGGGGAAGTAGGAAGATGGATGAAGTGCAAGGCTGGAGGAGCAAACGAGTCAATTATGAATAAGAGGAAGGGGCTGTGTGCAGAGACCAACGAGGAGATGGCGCTCAGGGGAAGAAACAGCAGCCAAAATGCTCTCAAATCATAGACACTGCTGGGATGAGGGAGGCAGAAAAAGATCGGAATCTTTCAGGTAAGGATAAAATTGTAAACCTCTGTCCTCTGTATCTATTTGATTGTGGCACCTCTGTCACCAGCTCTATCAGGACAACTGAGCGTGGCCCTGCTATAGGCACAGACAGGAGAAATCAGCTATGTCAGAGCTGCAAACTGTTGGTTTGCATAGAGAAATTAGAGGCAAACTATGAAACCCGTGGCTAGAGAGCAAGAGGAGGAACCACTGAGAACTGTGGGCGATGCCTGAGAGCCGGGCAGGTAGATGAAGGAGAAATTAAGTAAAATGCCAGAGGTGTAGAAGCAGTGGATGCTCAGGATGAACCCAGATGAGGAGGATCAGAAGTGAGCACCACCAGACGAGAGAGAAAGGCCAGCAGTACTCCACTGAGCTGTACTAACGGAGGGAGGAGGAGATGGGCTGATGCTGGATAGACCTTAAAACAATACTCTGCTTCCATTGTCCAGCATAAGCTCTCAAATAAATCCTGAAAAAGCAAACATCCTTCTCCGCAAATTCCAGTAACAGCAGTTAAGTTCCTGATCTGTTCCTCTTTAAGGCAGTGGTAGAGTGACGAATGTCTGCAAGCACCACTTGTAAGGTTAAAAGTACAGAATCTGGGAATCTCGTTGGGATTCTCTAACCATGCAAAAACATGGTTTGCCTGCAGCTTCACACAAACCTGATATAAACCCCATCCCTCCTCCTGACAGTGAACAAGCAAATAATTCCTTCCCTCGTCTTAGGAGCAATGGGGCAGGGGAGAAGGGTTCACGATGACAAAGAGCTCTGAGAGAAGCATTTCCACAGCCCTTACAGCAAAGTGACCTCACCCCAGTGCTGCTTTGGGGCTGGCGGGGCTGCAGAAGCGAGGGGGAAGGAAAGCGCAGGGTCCCTAGCCCAGGCACAGTACCTTACCACCCAGAAACAAGTGCATTTTGAAAGAGCATATATTCATAGCGCAGACATCTCCTTTGTCCTTTCTACCAGGATCTGTGTGTTGCCTGGTTTCTTCTCCCTCCAGAGTTTCCCTTCTGTTAGCCCTTTAGTAACAGCAACATGGAGAATGCTAAAAATAAAGCTGTATAAGCAATGTAATAGGCATGCAATTGCATGTCTATTTTCTTTGAAAAAATGATGCTTTATTTCCTGTACAATGGAAACTACAGTTTGATGTTACAACTATTGGGTTTTGACTGAATGCAGAAATTTGACTTAAACAATGACAATTCCCCCTGTATTTAGTATTACCATATGTCACTGATTATATATTTAAGTTGCAGAAATGAATTAAATTTCATGGCTTCCTCAAGTTAGATTCTCTTGGAGTAGACTGTCTGTTGTCATTAACCAAAATCCTTGGAAAACAGTTTAAATCAAAACAGCAGACTTTTGGTATCATTTCAGGAGAAAATTGGTTATCACAAACCACGCGCTTAACACGTCATCATCCAGAAGGCTGGGTAAAGCTTTGCAAACCTGCAGCAACCATGGCCAGGATAGAGAAAAGGGGTTAAAATTGAACACCACAGACTCAGAGATGGAAAAAAAAAAAAAAAGAAAAGAAAAAAAAAGACAGAGTGCACTGTTTGGAGCTCCTTTGCCTGGGGTCTTATTCCTTCTGCCTCAGAAGTTATCGTATATCCCACATCTCAGCGCTTACTTCACTTACTTGGGGAAAGTATCTTCTCTCAGCTTGCTACAGAGCATTAGTGACAATCACGTCGCACACATGTTCCAGGAGAAGCCAGCCTTGTGCTTGCTAGATAAAAAAAAACTTTCTGAAAAAAAAAAAGAAAAAAAAAAAAAGCCAGATTTTCTTTACTCCTTCTGTTTCCCATCATGATTTGGATTACTAACATTTCTATCCCCACTAGCAGTCCCCTGGTGGCTCCTGGCCCTTTTGTAGAGGACCAGCAGACAGCAGACCCCTTCGGCTCCCATCAACCAGAAAGGAAGCGAATTGCAACCTGCAGCCTCTGGGAATCTGGCTTCAGACCTTAAAGTCAAGGTGATGTGAAGGGACTTCACAAAACTCCCCATGTCCACATTTCCCACCTCCTCCAGGTCCTGCCTGGACCTACACAGTCAAGAGCTGGAAGAGGAAAGCTGCAATCAAAGATGTCCCCCCTGGCAGAGGATGTGGACGCTGTGACACAGAAGGAGCTCAGTGGTAGCAGACACGGTGTAAAGCAGAACCCGAGCAGTCCTGGTGAGCGGGAGTCAGGTTATTATTCCTAACTGAAGAGCAATGTGATAAGAGGAGAAGAGGTAAAAGAAGGAGACTTCAGCACAAGAAGAAAACGAGGACAGCTGTGCTGTGCTTGCTGAAGGACTCACCAGGCAGGATACAGCCGGGACGGGCCTTAGTGAGAGCCTTGCAAATTCACAACATACTTTGCCAAAGAGTCAATCAATTGAGTATGTGCTAAAGCTCAGTTTGTTTTGTCTTATTTGGAGCTTTGGAAGATATTTCCTATCTTGAATCATTGAACACACTCCAGCCACACACCTGCAACTTCTGGAGTGCATCCTCTCAGCGAGAGGCTGGCTAGCACGTCGTCACTTATGCAGGGCAAATCCTACTGAAAGCACATCAGACCACAGCTTTCGCACCAGTTTACTTTTACATGTAGCACATGTAAGCTCACATCTGGCAACAACACAACTATGTCCTGATCGAGATGGAGCTCATCGCAACAGATGGTGTTTGATGCTGCAGGACCAGGGCAGCTCCACCCCAAACTAAGCATTATTTCTCTTCTGCGTTTTTACCCCCTCTGGCCACATCTTTTTGGGAGTGGAGCTATTGTCACGAAGGCGTTGCAGTCCCCTCGAGACCATATGCCACACTCAACCTACTGCCTGCTCCTAACATCCAGGTTATTTTGCTCCCCTTGAGGCATCTCATTGCATGAAGCTGGATACTCACACAACTGTTGTATAGAACGTGAGGTTAGCAATACTCTGAACCAGCTGCTACAGATAGTGCCTCCAGTGGAGGAGGAAACTTTCTCTCCAAGCACACAGTAGCTCTGCCAGCATGCACGCAAGCAGCACTGGTAGTTAGCAATCTAACAAGCAACATCTGGCGCCCATTTTGGGCCAAAGGATGGAAAAGCCAGCAAAGAGCAACCTCCACTGCCACCTCTTCAAGCCCGAGAGTTTCATCCTAAAGGGAAAAGCGTTCAGGAGAGAAAACCCAGCATCGAAATGAATGTTCCTGCAACTGAAAGATTTAAGACGTGCCCAACATCTCTGCAGCTTTACACGGCTGCTGTCTGAGATGATTTTTTTTTTTTTTTGCCAGAGGTTTATTTTGCCACTAGAAGTACGGAGAGAGATTGCCACCTTGTGGTTCCTCCTCCTGCAGTGCCATGTGGGGTTTTTTTAAATTTGTACTAGCCTAGACCAGTGGTTTCCAAACTGCTGTCCAAGAGTTTCTGCTGACAAGGGTGCTATGGACAAGAATCCTTTCCAAGTACTTACTTAACTAAAAAAGCAAGCCTGTAATTCACAGCCCTCAGTTTCTATGCTGAGAAACTCATCACTAGAAAATCTTTCAGGAATCTAATCTGCAAGTTAATAAAGATGAGTAACTACTGGCATGGGTATACAGCTTCCAAACGGCGATCCAAAATGCTATGGCAGTGCTGCACAAAACCTTTGTTTGGCTTTGCAATATTCTCAGCATCAAGAAATCTGTGAGAAATTCAATGCTGATGACAGCCTGCAATTTCAAAAATTTGGGATGGTCTCAGACAGTAGTTCCCACAGGGTCCTAATAAGGAAGGAGCAGCCATGTGCTCATCCCCACCACCTGCAGGCAGAAAGGCAGGAGCTGACTGAGCTTGTCCCTAGTCACTCTGGGTACTGCTTAGGACACTTTGTGAGATCTGTTCCTCAGGTGGTGTAAACTGGGGTCAAATGAGCCAACAACGCGCCCTCACAGCCCAGAAAGCCAACCATATCCTGGGCTGCATCAAAAGCAGCATGGCCAGCAGGTTGAGGGAGGTTGTTCTGCCCTTCTGCTCTGCCCTCGTGAGACTCCATCTGGAATATCGCATCCAGCTCCGGAGCCCTCAACATAAGAAGGACACGGACCTGTTGGAGCAGGTCCAGAGGAGGGCCACAAAGAAGATCAGAGGGCTGGAGCCCTCTGAGAACAGGCTGAAAGAGTTGGGGTTGTTCAGCCTGGAGAAGAGAAGGCTCCGGGGAGACCTTATAGCAGGTTTCCACTATCTGAAGGGCGCCTACAAGAATGCTGGAGAGGGACGTTTTACAAGGGCATGTAGTGATAGGACAAGGGGGAATGGCTTTAAACTGTAAGAGAGGAGATTTAGATTAGATATTAGGAAGAAATTCTTTACCCTGAGGGTGGTGAGGCACTGGCACAGGTTGCCCAGAGAAGCTGTGGATGCCCCATCCCTGGAGGTGTTCAAGGCCAGGCTGGATGGGGTTTTGAGTAACCTGGTCTAGTGGGAGGTGTCCCTGCCCATGGCAGGGGCGTTGGAACGAGATGATCTTTAAGGTTCCTTCCAACCCAAACCATTCTGTGATTCTATGGTAAAGTCACCGGTTGGCTCCTCCATAAACCATGCCCAGGTAGAGCACCAGGCAATTTTTCCCCACTGGAGCTAGGGGACAATCAGAAAGGGGGACATCAGCAAGAGCTTGTGAAGCAGCATACGGCCTCTGTGAAATCCCAGGGAATTAACCAATTTTGGAAAAAAATTAGCTGCCTCTCCCAGAGAGGGGGAAGAGTCTTTCCTAACACAGCAAGGAGCACAGATCCCCCTGGCAGCTTTTCATTCCTATCTCCCAGCTGACATACTGACACAGAAAGTGGCCCATTTTCATGGGTGCGATAACGAGTGAATAATCAGAATTTTTGGAGCACTTCCTTTTCCTCCATGACATTTTCTGACTAGCTTCCTGCTTTGCCTCTAGTGAGCCTGTGAAGAGTTGAAAACAACTGACTCTTTTCCAGTTCCCCAGCCTCATTTCAAGGTTGTCGTGGGTGTTGGTCCCGGGAAGACCCGAAAGGTTCGACAGTCCCTAAGTGCCTTCTTTAGCACATACTTCTGAAGCTGATAAACCCCATTTGCATATCATATTCCCCATCAGGTCTAGACATGAGAATAAATGTTAGTTACAGCGTGGTACGTTGGTTTCCTAGCGAGACTGCAAACCTAACGACTATCCGCCCCCCGTTAACAAATAAATAAATAAATAAAATCACTCCCACGGGAAGAAAGGAGATGAATTTGAACTGAAAAGGTGAAGAGTTGGGCCTCGGCCGGTAACAGAGGGAGGCTGACCGCAAATCCCAGCTCTACAGACTGCTGGCAGAAGCCTTTCAGCAAACCTCGACCGCAGCCTCCCCCCCACCCCCCACCGCCC
>NW_009648965.1:63911-64118 GCF_000708025.1 Charadrius vociferus | reverse complement strand
GGCCGGCGGGCCGCGGGGTGCTCCCTGGCTGCCGGTGCTGCTGTGCGCCGCCGCCGTGTTCCTGGGCGGCGAGGTGCTGCCCTACTCGGTCTGCTCCCGGCACGGGCTGGCCATCGCCTCCCGCACCCTCTGCCTCACCCGGCTGCTGATGCTGGCCGCCTTCCCCCTCTGCTACCCGCTCAGCCGGCAGCTGGACTGGGCGCTCGG
>NW_009648965.1:63460-63892 GCF_000708025.1 Charadrius vociferus | reverse complement strand
GGCTGCGGGAGACGCTGCGCGCCGCCGGCCCCCACGGCGACCTGGTGCGGGAGGAGTTGGCCATGGTGCAGGGCGCGCTGGAGCTGCGCACCAAGGTGGTGGAGGACGTGCTGACGCCGCTGGCCGACTGCTTCATGCTCCGCGCCGATGCCGTGCTGGACTTCGCCACCGTCTCTGAGATCCTCCGATCCGGCTACACTCGCATCCCTGTCTACGAGGGTGACCGGCGCGACAACATCGTTGACCTGCTCTTCGTCAAGGACCTGGCCTTCGTCGACCCCGATGACTGCACCCCCCTGCAGACTGTCACCCGCTTCTACCGCCGCCCGCTCCACTGCGTCTTCAACGACACACGCCTCGACACGCTGCTTGAGGAGTTCAAGAAGGGTGAGGCTGCGGAGCTGCCACCCCCCGGGCTTCCCACGCCCCCCC
>NW_009648965.1:39217-63390 GCF_000708025.1 Charadrius vociferus | reverse complement strand
CCGGGCTCCCCCTGCGCCCCCCTCTGCACCCCCAAAGGTTCCTTGGTGACAGCCCCCCGTGGCACACCCTGCATCACCTCTTGGTAGGACCCAGCAGGTACCGGGGGTGCTGGGGGGAGTTGGGCCCTGCATGCGCTGGTGTGGCCGTGACCCTGGTGTCACCTGGTGGAACAGCCCCTGGGTGGATCGAGGGCCTGCAGTGCTGATCATGCCTGTGATGTTATGGATGCTCTAAGAGCCTTCAGCCTCAGAAGTTGCTGGCTCAGCAGTTGAGCCTGTCCTGCAGGGCTGCTGTCTCTGGTGGGCAGCGTGGGCACAGTGCCTGCCTCGCACCCCTGCCCAGGCAAGACAGCGTTCGCCCCTGCGTTCTGTGCGGAGGAGTTTACAGCAGGAGATCGCATCTCGTTACTCAGCTCTCGCGTTTACAGCTTAGCAGTGAGAAGCAGGTCTAGAAAGTGTTTCCGTGCAAGTGGTTTAAAGGAAGAAGAAAAGGCTAAACCCTTAGAAAGAGCTGTACTTTTTTTGCAGCTGTGACAGTATTCATCATGCAGCAGCTGCCAGCAGCCCTAGAGATGCTGAGAGCTGTATTTCATTAACTGTACCTTGAGAATACACACAGCATGTGATCACCTCCCCCCCGCCAGGAATTGTATTTTGCTGCGTGTTACTCGGTACGTCATACCATGGTGAGTGAGTCTTTAAGAAATGGCTGCAGCAGTGACATCCTGCGTTATGTAATGCAGGAGGACAGCGCTGGCTCCTGGGCTGCCTGTGGCCGATCTGCCGCAAGCAGAGCTGATCATGTGAGAAAGGCCAACCTGATATAGAGAAAGCCTCTCTGCGAGTCATCTCCATGCTCGTTTTTAGAGCTGGGGGAGGGGAGGATAAAACGTTTCTTGTGTGCCAGGAAAGTTACACGCAGGTCAGCATCCTCTCTGGAGATGCACAACTGCGTCCCCTCCACCTCCTGGGATCGCAGGGAGAGGAGCTCATCATGGCACGCAACACTGACCCTTTCTGCCCCTCGGCATGACTGGAGACTCCCAACGGTGCAAATCGGCAAATTCCCATTTATTATACCAAAGCTGTTAGCAAAAGCATTAAGATTGCTCTCTAGGTACAACCTTGGTGAGCTGCAGTAGTTTCTACCACCACCCTCCACGCCTTTTCTAACATAACCAGTTGTCTCCCCTCTTCCTAATTCCTTACGTGCTTTGCAGTTCCTTCTTAACTGTGGCTTCCCGCATGATACTACAACGTTACTGAAGTTCACCTGAGGTCTCTGCTACCTCTCCCTTACCTGGAGAGTTTGGTGTTACCAAAGATGTCAGATGACTTTGGCACAATTGCCTTTGGCCAGCCTCCCCTGCACTTTATCTGATTTACTTTGATGTATTCAGCTACTTCGCCCTCCAGATTTGTCCTACAGCCTGGTACCCTATGGACCAATACACCCATAGAAATGCCTTGCGGTTGCTCAGCTCACTGCCCTTTGCCTGCCGTGCTCTCTGCCCTGCCTAGAGGTGTTTTGTGCGTGTCGCTCCCTGAGCTGACAGGTGCGTTAAGAAGCCCTGCTACCTTCCCCTACACTTTCACCTACTGCTCCTCATCTCAACTGAATATTATCCATCCTTCTTCAGCTTTGCTCCATTAAACTCTTGGCATTTCGCTTCACACTCTTCCTGCTTTACATTTGTTTGCCGTCATGGCCTTCTGAGGCATTTTGTTACAGCACCTATGTAGAGTTCTTCCTAAAGCTTATTTCTCTTCCCACCTCATTTCTCCTTGTGTTTTCTAAATTACATGGCTGAAAAGCCTTGCTTAGTATCTAACTCAGTACGCTGTTTAGCGATTCCAGCTCTTATCCCAAATGTTCTCCTTCCCAGGTGTTGCTATTCTCTTCCACAGAACCATGACTCAAATACTGAAAAAAGGAATTTCATGACAATCACCAGAACTATCTATGTTTTCTTGAAAGATAAAGTTGAGACACTCCCAGCACCCTGTCTGTGTTTGTAGATAGCCACCTCCCAGCCCAGCCCTGAACCCCTCCTAAACTCTCTTTTCCCAGTTCCAAATACAGGTTCCCGTGCCAGCTCCCGCACTGCGTCAGATGTTTGCTCCCAGCTGCCTCCAGTCCCATCCACTGCCATTTCAGCCCCATTCACTTGACTATTTAATTTCTAAAATAAAGATTTCCCGTTTGTAATTAAGAATCTTCATCACTGTCTCCTTGTATGTGTCCGTTTGAATTATGGGGAAGTATCTTGTTTGATCCAATCAAGGTTGCTTTCCAGGGCTAGATCTTCTGTGACACATCCACTAATTAGGGAGTAGGCTGATTGCTTGTTGGTTCAGTGAGTGCTTAATGAAGGCATTCATCATTTCACACATCCAAGGTGCCTGCAGGACAGCAAATGCTCCCACTGATAAGGCCCGGTCTCTTTCTAGGAAATTAAAGTCTCCGGTAAGGATGGGCATGAATAACCACCTCCAGGTCCTTAGGTCCCTGACAAACCCCTAGAGAAACCTTGCCAGCTTTCTTTTCCTTCTCCCACGATTAATTCAAACAGGTTTTGTATCCTTTATTTCTTTTTGTTATTGCAGTGTTTATACAAAATACCCATCACATTTTCTATCTTTCTTTCCTGGATAACAATGAATACTTTTGATCAGTTTCACTAATGATTAATGTTCTGCCACATCCACTAAACCCATAATGTCTTTTTCTTTTTTTGCATAATGTATAAGTAACACAAATTCACTGCCAGAGCTCCTTGCCACAGCACACAAACATTTGTTCTTTCTCACCGAAAATGTCAAGGGATGATTAAATACAGCACTTTGGGACTCTTGCTCACACCTCCGGCAGCACTTTCCTTTTCATGCCTCTCCTCCTACTCACCAATATCACACTGTATTATCCTTGTTTACCTGATGCGTTTCTTTTCTCTTGACATGCTGTCCTAGCTATGGAGATTATCAGCCTTTTTTTTTTTTTTTTTTTCCCCCTCCCCTCCCTGGTCTTTCATAGGGTTTGAAGGGAAGTTTTCCAGGTGTGCTCCCACCTAACCTCGTTTGAGCTCAGTCCCATTAAGAGGCATTGGCGTTTGCCTTGAGTTTAGTCCATGTATGAGTCACGAATCCCCTCTCCCCCAGCACGACCCTGTGTAGGTGGGCTTACCCTCCACGGACTTGGGGGGAGGATGATTCTATAGCATCGGCTTGCCAAGATGTTTAAACTGTATGAAAATAGTGGCGTACGCTTCGGTAGCACCAAGGGAGCTCATGTCCCAGAGTGGTTACAGTGCCCAAGAGCAGCTGTGAGCTCCTGGGTGACAAAACCTGGTCCCTGCCCCATCATGGCAGAACTGGCCAAAGCCTTCACATCTGCTCCTTCCCAAGCCTGCTGCCGCTGGCATCGCTCGATGTCTCTCTTGGCACTAATTCCTGGAGGAAGATGGTTAAATTTGGGGCACTAATGGGAGCTGAGAAAAACCCCAGAGAAGGCTGCGAACAGCAGTGGAGGGGAGGGCTGGCCCACGAGAGGGTTGCTTGGGCTCCAGCCCACAGCCCGAAAGAGGAGGGCAGCTGCTAAAACCGCATTGAAAAACAGCATTACAGCAGTGTGAGGCAGGTCCAGCCGGAGGCAGGAATTGCTTATGCTAGGTAATGGTTTTGACTTGATTTCCTCATCAAAACTCAGTGAAATTAACTTGGAAATAAGGAAGCCTGGACACCCAATTTGCCATGTTTTCAGGCAAGCTAGACAGGGTCATTATGGAAGGCATGAATAGCTGTGCTGCGTTTAACATAGAAGCATTAAGTGGAGGACACTATACAAAAATCTCTGTCCCCTTTTCTCTAGAAATAAGAAAACACACACCAGTACAGTAACTTTGCCACCTGGAAGAACCTGAAACTAATGAGGGAATGGAAAAAATTTGGAGACAATATCTTGGCAAATTGTATTGGTGCATCTCAAAGTACCTGGCTTTATTCTAGGCTCACAGGAGGAATTATCTAATACACCAGAGAAATAACTGCACCATATTTAGCAAGCTAAAGCAATGTAGAGAGGCAGATGAGGTCCCAGTAGGATAAACTTCCTCTTGGGAACAGGGAACTAGGAGGAAAGGTTCATGCATTCATTCAGCGTGAAATGCTGTGGGTGATGCAGTCTGTTTCTCCTCCATCCCTAGAAGATGACCAAAGCAACGCAGGTTGCAGCATCAGTCCTGTGATATAATGCCTCATGGGGAGCTCTTCCATTTATGATTTTCTTGATTGTTTTTGGGGGGGTCTATGTATAGCAATGGCACCTTTCACCAAATAACCTTCCTCTGTCAGAGCAACAGTGTAAATTTGCTCTTACGTTCATTTTCCTGCAGCCGGGCGGAGGCTGAGGTGCAACTCAAATTAGCCTTCTGTGGTTTGGCGTCTTTTAATAGTTACTGAAAGTCAATTCTCTAAAAACAAACTTCCTGGCTTTGCAGGGAAAACAGCCTGTCCTGTGGAGGACAGTTCTGCCTTAGGGTCTGTCTTTGCTTTTCAAAATACTCTGCAGCCTCTATTAGACCTCTACAAATTGAAGGTAGCTGGAGAAGGTGCCTAACACTTGATACTAACTGGGGTTAGTACCATTTCACCTGCTTTTCTTACTGGCCTTCTCCTGAGCTTGCAGTCACTGCAAGCACAAAGCATGGCTTGAAATTTCAACCAGCCTTCAAGAAATTTCTGCAAGCATGATAGCCACTACTTTGGGCACCTTGACGGACTGAAGCAATGACCTCCCTAGCCAGCTGTATGGGTTAAGGAGCTGGTTGTTACCCAGGAACTATCCCAAACACGCGCCCTGATGGGTGATTGCCAGGCTGAGAGTGGGTGAGGTGTTGTTGATACACAAAAGATGGTTTAAGTGACTCATGCTGCAACTCTGCCTGAAACCTTACTTTGCTTTCCCCTCAAAACTGTGCTGAGTCTTACTGTGTGAACTCTGGGCTGCCTTACCCACCCCCTGACCCCCCACCCCCCAACAAGCCCAGGAGCAGACCTGCTCCAGGGAGATGTTCAGCACAGCAAGAGGAGAGCTGCATCCCTGGAAGAGAGGGCACCTAGCTGGCCATCTCCCTCTTGGGCACTGTCAAAGGCACGTTCAGACTGAGCTGTGGTAGAGAATCAAGCGGCCTGTGCTACAGGCATCAAAGAAAACTGTTTCGCATTGGCTCCTTATAGAAGTCTTTTAGCTTGAAAAAGCCTCAGCATCCTTGTAGGCTTCTTTAGGCTCCAAGTAGCATGCAAGGGGACCGACAATTTGTGGGCAGGTAGGGTCATTACCCAGGAGGTGAGAGCCCTGTTGTATGGCAGATGGAAGATGAGACTCCATGTCCCCTCTAATCTCCCCCTCACCCTCCTGGACTGTTTTGTCAACTGTAATACATCAGCTGTTCCAAATATTCTATTTTTGCCCCACTTTTCCTTAGGATTAGGGAAAGCACTAAAGCAGAGTATGAGAAAGGCTTTTGAACTCTCCCAGAGACAGATGTAAGCAGATAAAGTTCTCATCTCTGTGGAAGGTCTGGATTAGATTAGGATTTACGGTTTTCCCTTTGCATAGCTCTGATTCCCCGTAGAGGTGAATGCCCCCACAGCCCTTCTGGTTATTTCCCCCCATGCTGAGGTGTAGATGTGCATTGCCTCTGGGTGCAACTCCTCAGGCATGTGGTTTCTCCCTTTGTGCAGAGTCGTGGTGACACAAGAGCACACTCACGCACATGTTTCCAGTTCAAGAAGTTCAGATGCAGGTCTGCAAAGGGGCACAGAGATGCTGGTAGCCGCTGGCCCGGAGAAGAGGTCTGATAAAAGCACACAGAAAATAGATATCAGTTACATCATGATTGTTTCATGAATCAACCTTATTTACCAATTACTCTTTTTTGTTTGGTTGGTTTTGTATTCCATTTTGTATCTGTAAACAGTTCATGGCTTGTGCCTGTTCGTTTGATCTCCTAGTAACAGCTTTAGATCTTACTGTAAAAATTCATGAAAATAAATTTCGTGCTCAGAATGCTCATCCCGTGGAACGAGAGACAAGACTAAAGCATCTTTAACATTCCTCTGGCAGAGCACCTATATAAAAAAAATTGATAAGGAAGTCGTCTGGGCTATATTTGCAGCCAACAGCACTTTCTTTCCCACAAGTAAAGGCATTTCCATGTGTTCAGACCCTGTTCTCCCATCGGAGAGGACGCTTTGAGGTGGAGCTATGAGCCCAAGGTCATTTAGGTACCTATGAAAAACAACGCTCTTAAAAATGGGCATAAAAGCTTTAGATACCTGTTCAGATGCTTGCTCCATCCGGAAGCTTTCAGCTGTTTATATTAGCCCTGTAATTTAGCATTTTGAGGCATTAACTTTCCACTGAAACTGTTGTTTGAAAAGAGCAGATTTCATGTAGCTCATAAAGAATTTAGTACAGTTGTATCCCATGCTGAGCAGACACTTAATCACCTATAGACTTCCTGTGCGAGAGCAGTCCCGCCGAGGCCGGTGGAGCTATTCGCACAAGTAAAGTTAATTGCCCATTTGTTCTAGCCTTTGCCAAACCCAGGCTTTGATTCTCAAGTGTTTCACTGTGCTTTCCTGCATCAGTGATAGCTCTGTAAAATTCACATGTGACAGCTTGCTAGCAGGGAAGCAGCTCACCCTTATAATTCATTTCATTTGAGCTATCAAGCAACGGTTACAATAGCACGGTTTTTGGAATCAGCTTTGCAGATCTTAAAGCTGGTTTAGATCAAGCTCAGAGTTTTGTCTAAATGATTTATCTCCTACTGAAGCAGACCTGCAGGGTAACAACTAGAGAAGAGACTGTGACCCCTCTGATGTCCCCGGGTCTGTCCCTCTGCCACCCTCCCTTGGACACTGCTTCCTCTTTGTAAGATTGCCCAGCTTCTGCCCTCATACCTGCTCCAAAAGCCACTGCTTCTCCTCTGTGCAAGTGTAGCACTTTCCCCTCCCTGGGAAAAGGGGATCAGCCAAGCCTGGCAGCACCCCTAGCCCAGGAGGGAACAAGCCACGACCATACAGCCAGGGCACCTGCAAGCCCCCGCTACCCCTGCTGCCAAATTTATAAGGTCTGTTCAAAAACCGATGGGAGGAAGCGCAGGACCCAGCTGGTTTGCAGGACTTTGCAAAGGATCTCATGTCCCTCAGGTGGGAGATCAGGGCAAGTCAGCCCATTCCCAACTGGGGCCAGCTGGGAGCAACGGTGGTTTGCACCAGCTCTGGAAGGGCTGGGAGTGGGGTTTGGGGGGATTCATGATATGAGTATCAGCTGGCCAGGCAGGGGCTAGCATCAGCCCACTCGGTGTGGGCCAGGAGCAACCGCATGAATTGCAGTGATTTTCCATCACTGGGTACCTGCTCCGTCTCCAATGTGGGTGTTAGCCTGGAAACCCAAACCCGGGGGTTTATACTGTGGCTACAAGTGTTTATCTTCTGTGAAAATAAAGAACTCTTGAGTACTCTAACAGCCCTCCTGGCTCTGCCCCCAGCGCAGTGAAACCGTGGGTCTCTTCCCAGGCTAACAGTGCTGGGTTATTTCTAAATAATCTCATTTGCCGTTACGTGAGTGTGGAGCTGGAATCACATTTCTCTAAGGCTGCCTTAGAGTAAATTACAGCGCCGATGTAGGTGTTTAGCCAAAAAAAGAATTGCCTCCATTACTCTCTGACTGCCTTTAAGTAGCACCTAAGCTTTTTGTAAGGGCTTGGTGGTTTTGGGTTGCATGTAAATGTCATTAACAACAAGCTTTCAGCCAAAAGAAATAACTTCTCCCCTCTCCTCGCTCACCCGAGGACTTGTAGGAGACCAGATGGCCCCAGTGTTTGGGAGCGGGGTTTGGCAAAGGAGACATTTTCGAAAGTTGGACTTTGCTAAGATGAAACGTAGCTGTTGCTGCTGTCTTGCGGCCAACTCTGCTGCTTTTTTCTTTTTAAGTCTCAAGTCGTGTTGCTTTATTACCCACTGAACAGATAAGATGCACAAACCCCTGTGTGAAAGGAGTGAAATAGCGTGGTCCAAAGAACATGCTGAATTTTCAATGCCCTGAGGCTATTGATTTGGTTTTTTAAAGTGCATCTCGGTGCTACTTGCTGCGATGTTATGTTCTCGTTTCTAATTCTGTAGGCGTGGGAGGCAGTGAGCTGCTCTCTGAAATCTTGCAATAAAAGCTTGGTATGAGGAGGAGGGAATTTATACTGTGGAAAATGCCCAAGCTTCGCTGTGAGAAATGTATAGTGCTGATCTTGGGCTGCGAAATATCATTTGCTCGCCTCGGATCCAAGGCAGGGTTATTTGAAGGTCGCCTGGTCCCCAGCAAGACGTGTTTGGTGGGACTGCCAGGATGCCCTGGGTGCGCTCGTCCCTGTCCCGCTGTGGGGACAAGCCAGAAGGCACCGGCGGGCGAGGGGGGAGCTGTGCAGCAGGCAGGAGCCCACCCCTATTGCATCTTTATGCATAAGTACTGTTCGCATCCCCTCGCCCAGAGCAGCAGGCGGGTTTGTCGGGGAGGCTTTATGGGAGAAGCAGATGCAGAGGCAGCTGCATAGCAGAAGGAACGTGTGCCCCTTTGGGGCGACTGTTGCTGCTCAAGGAGCTCAGCTCTGAGCCCGTGGGGAAAATAAGGTGTTTGCAGCCTTCTGGAGATCCCTGCAGTGCCCACAGTACAGTTGGGTTTGTGCAGGCATTGCAACAGGAGACCCCGGGGATGCAGAGCAGAGGGAGGGGAAGTTGTTGGCTGCGGTGCCGATGAAGGACTTTTTTAACGTTTTAAGTAAAACTAGAGGTTCGGAACCTGCGTGCACTTCTGAGCAGCATAGGAGCCACAGGGGCAGTTAGAAAAACAGTGCTGTTCGTTGGCAGGTCCAAGAATACATTGGAGCTAGAATCCCAGAAGTTGTCTGTGGCTTGGAAGTTGGGTTCTGGTCAAGCTGCTGAGCAGGAGCATAAATCAGAGCAGACAATAAAGGAAGGGAGAAGTTGAAGAAATCAAAACAGCTTACAGAAAGCTGGACATGCAAAAACAAATAGTGATGTTTCAAGTATGCCAAAAGCAAGAAGCCTGAGAATGTGTCAGCAGAGCTGCCAGCTTACTGGGGACAAGTGAGGAAGCTGAAACTGTGGTTGAGAAACACTGCGACTTCCAAGCAGGAGTCACCATCATTGCGGCTGAAGGTCCTGGTCCCAGGTTGCTTATTTAAGGTACCAGAGAGGACGTGCTGTGAGGGGCAGGGTTTGGAGAATCCATTCAGGTGCAAGCCGATGGCTTGAAAAGCGTTCAGCCTCCACAGCCAGATGGTTCACCCAAGAGTTCTGCAGGAGCTGGGCTGAAAGCTGCAAACAAACATACGGATTTCTGCATTAAAACCAGCTGCTGTTCCAAGGAGCTGGAGGCTTTGCCCATATTTTAAGAAAAGCTTTAGGATCGGTCCAGACAGTGATGGATAGAAAGATGTGGGGGAGCTGTTCCTGGCAATTTGATAGGAAAGATAATTAACAACAGAATGAGAAAACACTGGGAGGATGAGGGAAACCAGTAGAGCCCAAGGACATGCTCACATTTCTGTATTGGAGGACGCTGTCTTATTGCTCTGTTAGAGTTGTCTCATGCCAATGAAGCTGAGGGTAAGCAAGAAGCAGCTGGTGTAATGCACGCTTCAGTCCTGCACAGGAGGCTGTCAAAGAGCTAAACGGAGTGACTCGCAGCGGGTCGCCTGGGTAAAGAAAGCAAGTGGCCCCAAAAAAGATCCAGGCAGAGTCCCGTGACACCTAGAAATCATCCTGGAGAGTAGCAGCCCTGTTTGGCTGGGCTGTGGGTCCAGCCCTTCACCTTGGGTTAGTGCGGTTGGGGTGGGTTTGGGTGATGGTGGCTGCCGCTGAGGTTTGGCTGTGATCTGTGCCTCCCGCCGAGCCCTGTCTGCCTGTCAGCCCGCCGCGCTGGGGACCCTTCTCGCCAGGGGTGAGGGTCTCACTGCTGCTCTGCTCTCCCCCTGCAGGAAAGTCCCACCTGGCCATCGTGCAGCGGGTGAACAATGAAGGGGAAGGAGACCCGTTCTACGAGGTGATGGGCATTGTCACCCTGGAGGATGTCATTGAGGAGATCATCAAGTCCGAGATCCTGGATGAGACGGATCTGTACAGTTAGTGTCCCAGAGCAGCTACTGCGGTTGCAGGACCCAGGGTGGGAGCCCACACAGACAGACAGACATGTGGGTAGGAAACAGACCAGAGCAAATCATGGTCCTTCCCCAGAGCAATTCACAGTCATGGTGGGAAAGACAGGAATGATGGAGAGATGCTGGCCAGATGTCAGGGAGTCTTGAATGCTCGAGACAGAGAAGCATCAGCATCAGCAGCTGGTGGTTGAGCAGGGCCTGACCCAGGGACACATGTGTCAGGCATGAAGTGCCCATGGGTGGTTCCCAAGCTCCTTTCCAACTCTGGGTGATGCATCCAGCCAGGGCAGCCCAGGACTTGTTCCTGAGAAAGAAGCGTGTTTCAACATCCTGCTCCCTCCCCAGGGAGCTGCTCCCAAGGCTGTAATGCACGGCTCCACAGCAGCCCTGCCGTAGGGTGCAGCAAGACGTGCCTCTCTACATACGTGTGCATGTGGTATGGGGCCCTGCAACTGCAGTGGCTTTGTGGCTGCTGCAAGCGGGCAACTGCTCTGCTCTCTGCCCCGCAGCGGACAATCGGAAGAAGGAGCGGGTGCCCCACCGGGGACGCAAGCCCCAGGACTTCTCCATCTTCAGGCTCTCGGACAGCGAGATGAAGGTGAAGATCTCCCCGCAGCTCCTCCTGGCTACCCATCGGTTCATGGCAACAGGTACCCCTGCCCTTGTGCAAGCCCTGCATCTCCCTGCAGCAGCAGCAGCCCCACAGGGAGGGCAACACTGAGCCCTTCCTTGGTCGGGCTTCCCCTCAGCAAGCAGTTTCTGCCCGCCTGGACCCCCACCCTGCGCATCCCGCTGCTCCACCATCATGGGTTTGGGCTTGGCTCCCCTCCGTGCAGTGGGGTGCCGAGGCTGTGGGAAGGGGGGCCGTGCAGCTCAGAGGATGAGGGGTTATGGATAGTCCTGGCCCCGCTGAGTGAGCGTGTGTTACCTCCCTTCTAGAAGTGGAGCCTTTCAAGTCCCCCTACCTCTCTGAGAAGATCCTGCTGCGGCTCCTGAAACACCCCAATGTCATCCAGGAGCTCAAGTATGACCGAAAGAACAAGAAGGCAGCGGAGCATTACCTCTACCAGCGCAACCGCCCCGTCGACTACTTCGTCCTCATCCTACAGGTGCCTGGGGCAGTGGCAAGCGGAGGGTGACAGGGGGTGGCCCATCTCTCCTTTCCACCTTGCTCTGGGCTGCTTCTGCTAGCGGAGATGCGTGTCTTCTCATACAGGGTGTCAGGGGACCCTGCACACCCGGGTGGGTCAGTGGCCAGGAGCGCAGGGTGCCTATCTGAGCGGGTTTTCCTTCTCCTTCCAGGGGAAAGTGGAGGTGGAGGTTGGCAAGGAAGGACTGCGGTTTGAGAATGGGGCATTCACCTACTACGGCGTCCCCGCCATCATGGCTGTCGTCTCCTCGGGTAAGGGCTCTGTGGGCTCCCTCCAGCCCTGCCTTGACTTCAGCAGCCTCCACAGGGGCTAAGCTGGCTGGTGGCCAGGAGAATGGGCTGGCCTTGGGGTGGCCCTGCTGCGGGGCACGGGGCAGGCGGGAGCCCTTCCTCTGCAATTCCTATGTTGTTGTTTCAGATAACGATGTGCGGAAAGTGGGCAGCCTGGCTGGATCCTCCTTCCTACGTAAGTATTTTGGGGCAGGCTGGGGCGCTAAAACCTCTCCTCCACAGCACCGGCTGGCTGGAGGAGGCGTGGGTTTGCACCCCACAAAGAGCAGCTCGGGCTCTGCATCAAGGTCACCCCTTTTAAAAAGCTCATTGAGGGGCTGATGCAATGAAGTCCCCACAGAGGGACTTTGAGGTCCCTATGAGATTTTAGCTGGGCGCTGGATCCCTGTGGGTGGATCCAGCAGCAGCGTGTCCACACGGATTGGAGCAGTAAACCCTGCAACTTCTGGCATGGTGCATCTACGTCTTGGCTTAATGTCTCTGGAGCAGCTAACGTTCCTGAGGCTCAGCACCTGAGCCAAACATGGGTCCCACACCGGGGGAACAGGGGTTCCTCAGGAATTGCAGAGATGGGTCAATTTACCTGTGAGCCATTCAGACGTGGTGGTGTGGGAACTCAGCAGAGTTAAAAGTAGATGCTCCAGTCCCAGTAAATTCCATGCCTGCAGAGCTGCTGCGTTAACGAGCAGATCCTGTGCTTGCAGGAGTTAAGAGGGAGCTCCAGTCAGGGGAGACTGTGATCCTCCCCACTTCTTTGCTGATCACCCCTGCAATCATTTAGTGCCTGGTGGCTTGGGAGCAGGCAGAGGTGCCGCCTATCCCCAGCGCAGCACATCCCTCATCCCAAACCCCAGATGTTGCAGTTGGATCTGCAGTGCCGATGGTAACACAAGGATTCTCTGGGTACCTAATCAAAACAAGAAGTTCAACCTTTAGGGAGGGATGTCATGGAGGGAAGAAGGAGAGCCCCTTGAGGCAGGTATCTGTCACTCCCGTGAATCCCAGTCTGCATGCAGCTCTAGGATTCACCTATTTCTTGTTGCTTCCTTTGCTTCCATTCGCAAGGTTGGCTCGTGGCCTGCTGGATTATCCCCTCAGTGCCCATACCTGCTCCCCCCTTCATCCTGAGCACACTAGGTTTGGACAGAGGAAATCGATGAAGCGGCTGATTTCCCTTGGGATGTTGCTGCATGTCCTGATGCCCCCTTGCCCTCAGAGAATGTCCCCAGGCCCACTGGGGCCCAGGCAGTGAGTGCTGCCCATGGACCACGGGCCAGGCAGGGTGTGAGCCGCAGTGGGAGTAGTGTCGGTGTGTCCACACGTGTCCGCAGTGCCGCCTGCCGGGACGCTGCCGCTCAGGGCTCCTTTGCTCCCCGTGCTCGTGCCTGACACTGTGTCACAGGTTGTTTTCTGCCATCCAGCCACCTCTGCCCGCCGTGGGACGTGTGTGTGTTGGGTGTGCGATGCCGCACCCCTGGCCAGCGCGGAGGCAGGCGGGGAGGCAGAGGTCGCAGCGCATCTCTGTTGTCGGGCTGGTGTCCTCCTTCTTCCTTGAAGCACAGCCCCGCAGAAATGAGCGCGAGTAGCGTGTCACAGCAGAGAATTCAGACATTAACCCTTGAGCATTTAGCAGTTTGTTATTAATTAACCGTTGTTATGCAACTTTATCGCCAGGCAAACTTTGGCATTGGTGGCCGGGGCAGAGGTGCGGTGGCAGAGAGGCAGCACGGCCGGCTCCGCTGCGGGAGGGTCGGGCAGTGCGAGCAGGGAGCGAGCGCTGGTGGTTATCAACCCGTCCTTTGCTCCCGGCTAGACGAGGTTGTTCTGGGCAGCGCTTTGTGCTGATGCCTTTGCTTGGACTGCTGTTGGCACAAGGTTTTGATCCAGGGGAGGATGCAGAGCAGGAGTTACTGGGGGAGCAGTGGGGAGATTGGAAGGAGGGGGCTGTGGGGCAAATTTCCTGGGGTTTTACCTTCAAAGCAATTTAAAAACATTAATCACATCAGCAGCAGATGGTTCCTAGAGCGGTGCAGCCACGCTGCAGGCAGGTTGGCCGGAGGGAGGGCAATGCACCCGGGGCAGGAGGTATGGCCGCTGGGGGAAGCGTGGCTATGGCTGGAGGAGAGGGCTGGCAGTCAGCGGGCTCCTGTCTCCCACTGCTTTTGAGGTCGATGCTGCCAGCAGTGAGAGCAAAGATCAGGCATCGGGAGGTGTTGAGGAGTGCATCGCTCACGCTGCGTGTTGGTCTCTCCGTGCTCCCCCATGGAGCCCTGCATCCCTGTGGTGTGGCCCAGGGGCGATGCCGTGGCGGGCAGCAGGGCAGCTCCCTGCAGACAGCGGGTCACAGGGAGGAGAAACTCCGGCCCTTGAAATTGTCACTGCTGCTGTAACGGGTGGCAGTCAAACGTCCCTGTGGCAGTGGGTCAGCAGGGATGTGGGGTCCTGCACAGAACAGCTCCTGGTGGGTGGCTTGTCTCAGCATCACCCCAAACCTGCTGAGACCCGGGGCTGTGCAGGGAGCTGTGGGCAGCCCCGGGATGGATGTCTTCGCATTCCATCATGCTGAGGGACTTCTGCTAGCCCCTGCCTGCAGATGTGGGGCTGTGTGCAGGCTGGGGCTGTCACAGAGCACATTCCCTCTCTGCCACTTGCCTGCGCACACAGAAGAATCCCAGATGCCAAGCACAGTGACTCGGTTTAGCTTCTGCCCACCTCCCAGGTGCCACAAGCTGACCACGAAGTTTTGGCCTTGGCAGCAGCTGGGCAGGGGCTGAAGCAGGGTGCCAGCACTCACCGATGGGAAGAGGGTGTTTCTGCCCACACCGTGGCTCTAGGGAGATGTGTGGCTGTGCAGACAGGCCTGGTCTTCCCCAGCCTCACCTCCTCTTACCTCATCACATAGCAGCCTGTTCATTTATGGCATTCAAGTCGGTGTCCCTGCCGGTGTCCCTGTCCCCGGGGGGGCTGGCGAGTGCCTCCTCGGAGCAGAAGCGGGAGTGTGTAAGAAGGGTGGGAAGGTGTGCTGGAGGCAGTGGTGGGACCCCAGCCTGGGGCTGCTGACACGTGAGTCTTTTTCTCATTCTTCCTCTTGGTCTATCCCCCACCCTCACATCTGTCCCTTGCCTTCCCCTGTCTCCTCCTTCCTCCCCGCTCCCTCTCTCTGCAGTGCCCGTTTCGGTGTCCCGTACCTTCGCCTTCAGCAGAGGGGACTCCCTGGCTGGCTCTCCAGGTAACGGGGCATGGCTTTGGGAAGGGACCTCCACATGTGCCAGGCTCTTTCCAGCTCCCTGTGCAGGGTGCTCCAAGCCCCCTCCACCCTGCATGCCAGGCAGCGCTGGGAGAGGAGCACCCACAGCACCCCACTCTGGGCAGCCCCTCACTGGTTGGAGCATGAGTGGCAGACTGGGGACAGCAGCCCTGCTGCAGCCTCCCCAGTATGATGCAGATCCCAGGAAGAATGGGATAGGGACAAGGGGGAGCCATGGGTGGCTTGGGCTTTCTTGGGTTTGCAGTTTCTGTAATTTCCTGCACTCAGTGATTGGATTTTCATGCTACTTGCTGCTTCTGATGATGATTACCCGCAGCCCTGCATGCACGCTGCCCTGCTTCCCTGGCTTTCTGGCAATCCGGGTGATAGAAGGGCATTTTAGCAGGAGAGCAAAGTCAGCACGATGTTGACGTCACCAGTGCAAGGAACAAGCTGCCTTTGTTCCCTAATAAATCACTGACTAAACAAAATCCATCACGCTGCGTGTCAGAGGCCATCAGTCAATGTGAGTGACGGGCCAGCTTGCCACGGCAGCCTCTGCTCCTGTTCTGTCGGAGCCGGGGTGGACAGGAGCATGCCCTCCAGGCAGGTTAAGTAAACCCCCATGGGCTGCCAGCTGTAGCCAGTATTTGTGTCAAATGCAGTGCAGAAGGCCTGTGTTAGGAGAAGAGCTGTCAGTCAGTCAGGGTGACAGACAGGCAGCAGCCCTCCCCTCTGCTGCCGGCGCCTGGTTGGATGCGAGCGTGCTCGGTCCTTTTTGGCTTGCGTGGGGCTGGCATGGCACAGTCTCCACCGTGAGCTTGCACCAAGGAGGACCTCACCGCAGGTCCCCAGTAGGGCTCCTGCCAGCCCTGGTGTCCATGGGGCACAGCCGCTGGAGGTGACCGGTCCACCCTAGCCCTGTGCTGGCACTGGGGAGCCAAGCAGCACCACGAGTGAGAGTGAGTGTTTGGCCTCTCTGCCATCCCCTCCTGCAGTGAACAGGTCACCGTCACGGTGCAGTGGGCTCAACCGCTCCGAGTCCCCCAACCGGGAGCACAGCGACTACGGGGGCAGCATCACGCAGCTCCACAGCAGCAGCAACAACATCTACACGCCCGACTACTCCGTGCACATCCTCTGTGACGTGCAGTTTGTCAAGGTACCGGCTGGGCTGGCAGGGACTGTCCCACCCCAGCCACCCCTGTCCAGGCACCCTCTTGTCCCGCTGTGTCCCAGGAGCCTGGTGGGTCCCCAGTGGGTGTTGGGTGGGTCTCACACTCCTACTGACCAGGGGTTTGGTGACACCAAGTCCCTGAGAGGTCCTGGTGCGGCTTGGTACCCGCTGAGCTGAGCAAATGTGTCCGTGTGCCCAGGTCACCCGGCAGCAGTACCACAACGCACTGGTGGCCAGCCGCATGGACAGCTCGCCCCAGTCCCCCGACATGGAGGCCTTCGACAGAGATTCAACCAAGGCTTCGACCACGCGGGGAACCCCACAGACACCCAAGGAGGACCCCACCATCCTCCTGAATGAGAGGAACAGCGTCATGTGTGAGTCACCGTGCAGCATCCCTTCCATGCCATGGGCCAATGCTGCAAATCCCCTGGGGGGGGGCCGTGCTGGGACCTGCTGGCATGACAGACATGCCACCACTGAGACACAGTTGCACATGGACCAGGGCACATGGGCGTTTGCACGCACGCACCTGCAGACACTTCTGTGCCTGCACATGCACGCAGGTCCAAGTGTGCAGGCGCGTAAATCCCCGTTCCACATGTGCTTGTGCTCCTTGGTGGCCCCTGGCCCGGGGATCTGCGGCTGCGGCTGGCATCCCGCTGCATCCTGCCCCAGGACACCGCACCTGCCTGCCCTGTCGCCATGCCTGCCCTCTGTCCCCGCAGGCAGCCGCTCCGAGGGGCCGCGCAGTCCCAGCGAGTCCGTCTTCCTGCGCATGGAGGGCATCCCCTTCATCCAGGAGGAGCTAACTGACAACGAGGAGAACAGCAAGCGGCAGAGTGAGTCTGGCGGGGATGGACGGGGACACACAAACACACACACACACAAAACCCTGGGGGTAGCAGGGGCTCGGTGCCCCGGGGCGCTGCAGCCACTCTGGGCTTTTGCAGACAGTGAGTGCTGCGGCACTGTCCTGGAGGCAGAATCGCCGGGCAGAGAGGCCGGGACCAGCTCATCTCCGAGCAGCTCTGAGGAGACGCTGGGCAGGAGGCTGCTGAGATCCCTCAGTGAGTGACTGACCCGGGGAGGGAGCACCCAGGGGAGAGCTGTACCCCGGCATCCTGCTGCTGGGGACAGCTTCTCCCTAACCCCGTCCTGGGGATGCCCTGCACGGGACTGGCGCGGAGCAGGGGGCAGCCCAGTTCCTCGGTGGCACTTCTGCAGCAGGCAAAGCTGCTGCCTGGTCCTGGCCCGACCCCATGCACCACCTGCCCTGAGCACCCTTGGCCTCCAGCACCCACTCTTGCTGCTGCAGGTGGGCGCAAGCAGCAGCCACCTCCAGAGGGTGAGAAGACGCCAGAAGAGAGCTCCAATCTCGCCCCGTTAATCACCTGAGCAGCAGCGTGGCCGGAGCACAGTGCTGGACCCCACGCAGACTGGAGGTAGGAACCTGCCTCTCGGTGCAATACTCCTTCCCCACCAAACAGGAGATTGATCAGTTTTAACAGTTTCAAGTGGCAAAGCTGAACACTGGTTTAGAGTGCACACAGGGACATGTGGCTAGGGGCGGCAGCAGGGTCGAGGGATGCAGCAACAGACTCCAACCATCTTTGGGGCAGGAACGGGTGTCAGAGACGCAGTGAGATCCTATACTTGTGTTTTCACAGCTAGAAATGTGTGTCTGCACCAATATCCCCGAACCTGGCTAAGAAAAGTCCTGCAGGCTTGAGCAGCAGCAGGTCAGGGAGGATAAACTCAGGCTGCCTGCACCAGGCTGTGCTTGTGTCTTCCAGGTCTGCAGCATGGGGGTCTCCTGCCGCGAGGCTCATGTTCAACAGCAGCAGGTCTGCACTCGCTCGCCGCCTGCCCGCCCGCCTGCCCACTCGTGCCGCCCCTCCCTGCAGGATTTGTGCAGAGCCCCATCCCCGGGCGAGAAAGGATGTGCCCCCGGTGGGGCTGAACCACCCAGGCGGCCTGGACCAGCTAGCTGGAGTCCCAGGGCCCTTGCCCAGCTGCTCCCTGGTAGCATCTGGTCTCAAGGAAGAGGTGGAAGAAGGAAAGGTGAAGTGTCTGGCACAGCATCCCTGCAGGTAGAGCAGGGAGGGGCGGCCCAACCCAGAACTGCCCTTCGCATCATTTACCATCCCCATCCCAGCGAGGCCCGGAGCCCCTCGGTGCCGGGTGCTGCACAGACGCGGTCTCCGCCATGAGGAGAATGTGCTGTTTGGGGGGGTGCCACACGCAGCTCAGGGCCCCAGCACACGTTTGTGCCATACCTAGTGCCACGCACACTGGCAGGCACCTTGCGCACGCCGACCATCGACACAGCCCGGCACTCCCGAACCCCTGCCAGGCACAGGGCAGGGAGCCCAGCTCACCGCCGCGCGCAGCCCCGCTCCCCGGGGAGAGCCGCTCCACGCTGCATTGAACCATCCTCCTCCCCGCACACGGCTGTCTGTGCGAGGGAGGCTCGCGCCGAGCCTTCGGGTTGGTACAGACCAGTCAGTAGTTTTTGTAGTGGCTGAACGCAACGGAAGACGTGCTAACCTCTCCCACCAGGCTGGGCTGCCCTCATACTCACAGGCAGGTGGCTGGAGTTAACAGGATTCAGCTTTCAGCATTCAGCAAGTGCCTCCCAATTTCTCCGTGTGAACCTGGGCTCTCCGTCCCTCTTGCTGCCAGGAAAGCAACTCCACAGTGCCGGGAGTCACACGGCAGCAGCGCAGGCAAGGACTGGGGAAGGAGTTAACGTGGTGCTGTTGCAAACACAATAGTGGGATACACATGCTGGAGTACAGCCTGACAGATAACGACCGAAATCTCATAGTCCACCAGTGCTGATAAATCTTCAGCTGGAATAACTGCATCTCTGCCCGGGCACTGCCCTTCTAAGGAAACACGCAGCAATTGAAAGGAGGCCAGAGGAAAGCGAGAGCTGGAAAACAACCTGCCCCAAAGGCTGAAGGAAACGGGGTCGCTTCATCTTAGCTGGTGAAGGATGTGAAGGGGAGAGAGGAAGTTTTCAGATACATAAAAAGCTGTTGCAAAGAGGAAAGGAATAATCTGTTCTCCGTTGCCATGGTAAATGGGATAATGGGTAATGAGCTTACACCACAGAAAGGGAGAAATTTAGGTCACTCATTAGGAAAAACAAGACTGGTAAGGCTAGCAAAGGACTGGTACAGATCACATGTGGGGTGGGCCAGGCCAGGCTCCACACCTAGAGGTCTGTAAGGACAGAAGTATGGGCAGATGTTAGAAATAACGAAAGGAGAGCTGGTTCCTTCAACTCCTTCTCCTGAGAGCACCCCTAGAAGTCATCCTTTAACCCCTACCCCATCATTCCAGCTGTGGATGGACACCAAGAGAACAAGCTCCTCACCTGCACAGAGGAAAGGCTGCCACTGGGTCACTCTCTTATGTGACACCAACACTAGTCTGGGAAAGACAAACAAGAGACCCCATGCACTGTTTCTCTGCAAACACAGGAAGGGAACAGGGCTTTCACCTTTGCTGTCTAAGCTGCAGCACAAGCAAAATCCATCAGAGCAGCAGCGACTGTCACTACCCGACCCAAGGAAAGGGACTGTTCCTCTTTCTTCACTAAGATCTTGGCAGGAGGCTGCTCTGTCGAGGTGGTAATAGCAGCTCACAAATAGATCTGCAAACAGTGACTGCAGAGACCAGAAGCAGATGGTCCCAGCTCTTTTTCAGTGCCAGAAACACAGGCTGTTGCTGGCAGGCCCCTCTGCAGCCAAGGGGGAGTAGGTGGTGGTTCACCAGGCGCCTGCTGAGAAGGAAGAGCAGGAAAGATCTGCTTTTTGACACATGCACTCCAGGCCAGGGAGGGATGGCCAGCTGGATGGGTAACACACAACCATCCAGAAAGCAAGCGCATACAGATGGACAGGACGGGCTGGACAGCACAGGGCAGAGGGGCAGAAAGAGGAATGCAAAACAGCCATGGGAAGAACTGGTCAGCTTCACGTAGAGTCACAGGGAGCTCTCAACTACACTCTCCCAATATGACTATGCTCCATTAGTAGCAACCGTGATCATCAGAGCTGCAACACACCACAAGGGAGAAAGGAAAAGCATTGAAACAAACTGAGTAAGACCCAGCAGACAAACCAGGATGCTGAGGCTTTAACCTCAGCCTGGGAAGAGGCTAGCCCAGCCTGAAGGCACAGCATCACACAAGGCAGGGGTAGTGGTCAGAGATGGAGGTTTAATTTTCCGTCAGCAACAAAGAAGCAATTATCACAATTACAAATGTTTGCTCGCATACGGCTCAGAACAGGGCTGGGGTGGAGGGGCAGCAACAGCTTCACCCGTCCCCAAAATACTACCGAGTGACATTAGTTCACAAGCCATATGAGATCCCAACCGATTGTGCTGTTATCTCACAGCGCATTGCACTGGCACCGGACTTTGCCTAGATCAAACTGATCAGTTACATGGAGTTGATTTGGATGGGCTACAGATGCAGCTCTAAGCGCCTGAAGACCAGGCTGCTGTCAAACAAGAGCCAAGGCAGCTCATGCTGCCCCCACCCTCCTGGGGGCACTGGCTTACCCATATTGCAAGGGGTATTTAAAAAACGTCAACAGATGATTATCCCTGATTGAGCTACTGCCCCCATCTTTATTAAACCCCAAGAGGTGTGGGACAAGGCAAGCCATGAGCAGGGAAAGACATGGACTACACACTACAGCTTTGGTGACTTCATGTAAGTTTGGTTGTTCATGTGCTTCACTGGATTTTTGTGACGGCTTCATGGATGGACTTGGCCACATAGTCCAGGTTCTTGGTAGTCAGGCCACACATGTTGATGCGCCCACTAGCCATCAGGTAGATGTGTTTTTCCTTGATCATGTACTCCACCTGCTTAGCTGGGGAAACAATTGGACATCAGGTCAGAGCAGTGACCCCACAAGCTCAGAAAAAAAACAAAGCACCAGTCAGGGCTGCTCGAATCTTTCACAACAGGCAGAAAATTTCCAGCACTGGCCACTAAAATGCTGCCTGATGCTTCATCCCTGCCTAGCCACAGAGGCAGTGGTACCAGGACTCCAGTGAAGTCCCCAAGAGATGCCTACCTGGACTGCTTCAGCCCAGCTCACATCCAGCAAAACTGTCCTCACCCAATCCTCCCTTCACCAGGTCACTTGGTACTTACGGTTCAGCCCTGTGAAGCTAAACATGCCGATCTGCTCTGTGATGTGGTTCCAGGTGCCCGGGGTCCCAAGGGACTCCAGGCGAGACCGGAGCTCTGACCGCATGAGCAAGACACGATCTGCCATCGTCTTCACGTTGTCCTTCCTGCAGCAGGCAGGACGCAGAGCATGAGGACAGGCACCTGCCTGATTTGAAGCCATCTGGCCAAGCCTGGCACTCAGGGAGATGGCTTCTCCCCCTACTTCCCCTCTCCCACCAGCCCCGGCCACACATACCACTCGGCAAAGAGCTGCGGGGAAGCAAGTGTAGTTGCCACAATGCGGGCTCCCTGGGAGGGAGGGTTGGACCAAGTGGTGCGCACAATCTTCTCCATCTGGGAAAGCACACGCTGAACGTTGTCTGCATCCTTCCCCACCACAGTCAGGTTCCCCACACGTTCATCTGTGGACAAGCCAAGAGATGTGAGCCATTGGTCCCACACATCACGGCAAAGCAGAGCTCTCCCCGCCCCCCAGTATGCCAGCCCCATCTGTCTGGGTATGATGCTACTGGGCCAGCTTACTGCCAGACACTCACTGTAGAGCCCAAAGTTCTTGGAAAACGACTGTGCACAGAAGAGCTCAAAGCCCTCGGAGACAAAGTATCGCACAGCCCAGGCATCCTTGTCCAGGCTGCCAGAAGCAAAACCTTGGTACGCCGAATCGAAGAACGGAAACAGGAACCGGCGCTGCAAGGAGGAACAGTGTTAGAGGGAAACCCCTTCCCCACAACCTTCGCTTTGCCCCCCCGCTGTCCCCATAGGAGGGAAAAATGACCACTGAGCTTCTAGGTGAATACAGAGGAGACACTGTCCGGCAACGCCAGACTGGGATATTTGCTTTCTACTGGGGTAAAGGAACAGGAAGACTAAAGTGGTCAAGAAAAGGCCAAATACAGGAGAAAACTACAGCAGCTGCCTCCTCCCCTTTCTGGAGGACACAGGCCACAAGAGATGTACCACCTTATATACTACTATCCAGCATCTATGAAAAGCAGGTACCCCTGGAGAATCTTTCCAGCATGAGAAACCTGACTGCAGCCCATGCCACAGAGTTTGAAAGCAAGAACTTGGGAGGCACAAGCAGAACTGGGATGCTTCTATTTTCTGAGCACAGATGACCAGCATCCTGCTAGCCTCTCCCTTTAACATCTGCCCTGTGGGACTCTTCCAGCTCCTACCACAACTCACGACATTCCCTACAACCCCTCTCCAGCTGGCTCATCTGTCCCCTCAGCACTGCTTTATCACCAGCAGCAGCTCATACCTTCATAACAGCAGCAATCTGCTTCCACTGGTCTGGAGTAGGGTCTGTGCCTGTCGGGTTGTGCGCACAGGCATGGAGGATGAAAATGGAGAACTCTGGGGCTTTCTGAGGAGAGAAAAGGTCTTGGTCATGTGCACTGATGAGACTGGGCACCCACAGCAGAGGGAGAGGCCCCGTGCTGCACTAGGCACCAGCAGTTTCTTTTGGAGAGATCCACTTCCAGGCACAGGACACAAGCCCAGCCAGCTGCTGACAGTCCACCAGTTCTACTCACCTCCATGTCATCCAACAGCCCCTTGAGATCCAGACCCCTCTTGGCAGCATCCCAGTAGTGGTACGTTCTGATATCTTTAAAGCCAGCATCCACAAACACAGAGTTGTGGTTCTCTGAGGAAAGAAATCACTTTTCAGAAAAGCAGGCCTCGCCTCCGGCAAGCCACCTTCTCCAGTCCCAGTATCTCCCTAAATGTCACCAAAATATGCAATGGAGACATTTACGCTCCTTTTACCCACAAGGGAAAGGCTCCTCTCCCACTGGCCAGGCCCCTGCAAGGAGCTCAGCCATTCCTCCCTCACCCACTGACCTACAGGGCTCCCTGCAAGGAGGTGGCAGCACAGACAACAGCACTCACCCCAGGACGGAGCGGAGATGTAGACCGGGGTCGCCGTGTTGTTGTTTCCATTGTACCACCGCCTCAGAAACTCCGCGCCGATACGCAGAGCGCCTGTCCCACCCAGTGACTGAACACTTCCAATCTGCAACAGAGAGAGTTGCCAGCAGGGTCCACCCGGCTCTCAGTGCACAGAGAACAGAGGTGATTGCAAGAGAGCAAAACAGGATCCCAGACGTGCTCCCTGGGGTGACCCCAGCCAGGACACCATCCCCTTCCAGTGGTCTTCAACCTCCTTCACTGTTCAGACCTATCCTGAGACAGTTATAAATAGACTCCAGTTGTTTCTGCTACTTTTTGGCACAGAGGAGATTCCCAGCTAGTAGCTTATAACAGGAAAGGTGGTCTATTTTCTGACTTGAGTTTCCTGTGGGTCAACCATTAAATGCTGAAAGAAAAAAACAAAATTCCAATCACAGACCATGTTCAGTCTTTCCAAAAAACTACGACTACTTGCACAAATGGCTTCACCTACACAAGTTCATCAGGTGACCACCAGCCTGATGGCCACGTCAGAGAAAATCCCCAAATCCTGCCAAAAAGGCAGTTACTCCACACATTTGTGCTCTCCTGCTCGGTCCACTGCAGAGGCACCCCGGGGATCCCAGCAGCTCTCCCAGCAAGGAGCGGTCTCGCTCTCTGCCCACTACCTACCCGGTTCTCCTTGATGGCGGGGCTGTCGTCACCCAGGGCGATGCGGGAGGCATTGGCCCGGAACTCGGGCAGGCCCAGGATGGGCAGGTACTCGTGGTTGAGGCTGTTGTCGTTGGCGATCATCTGCTCTACCTTCTTCACCACCGGCAGGACCCATGGCTGCCCCTCGTCCGTGCGGTAGGCTACGAGGAGAGGGAAAGCCGTCCATTCCACACCCGGGGGGACGCTGGGCCTGCCCGGGGCACCGACACCCGAGGACG
>NW_009648965.1:35479-37254 GCF_000708025.1 Charadrius vociferus | reverse complement strand
CATCCCCGGGGAGGGGGCTCGCTGCCGCCCGCTGCGTGGTCGGCTCCGTTAGGAACCCGCCGCCCGTCTCAAGCGGCTTTTGAAGTTTGTGGGAATCCACCCGCGATCCTGCAGCACCTGGGAAAGGCTTCGAGGGAAACGGGAAGGACGTCGCGAACAACAGCCCTGGCAGCGCGACACCCCCCCACCCTCCTCCCTCCACACCCCCCCACCTCGTGATATAAAACACGGGGATACGGGACGGGAAAGGCCCTGCTGTCCCCAAACGCTTTTGCAGACAACCCGTGTCACACACTCCCTTTGTTAACCCAGCCAAGATCCCTCTGAAAACCAGTTTGGCGCCTCGTCCCCCCCCTCCCATGCCGAAGGTGGCTCCGCAGCCCGGCTGCCTGGGAGGCATCCCGGGGGGCACAGCCAGCCCTCGCCTCCCCCAGCTCCGGGCAGCACCTGGAAGAACTGCCCAGTGCACTTTCTGCTTAGCATGAGAGCGGGGAAGAGGCAGAGCTGCCCGGCGGCACAGCAGCGTGCCGACGCTTCTGCCTTCGGAGAAAACAGTGTAATGGGAAAGGCAGAGGAACAAGACAGCAGTGCTAGACCAAAGCTTTGGCTCTGGTGGGGTTTTTAGCTCAACTCGGGTAAAACCTCTATTGGGCCCCCACGAAAAGGCTGTGTGGAAACCCAGAAAGGGCTTCAGGTCTGGTCTCTGCAACAGTTGTGAACCCCTGCAAGTGCCTGACCTTGTCAAGGTGCTGCGAGGGCAACTCTGAACCCTACCCTTAACTCCAGCCCTAACCTTAGATCTAACCCTACCCTTAACTCTAACCCTAAGCTTAACTTTATCTCCAAATGGATGAAGGGCACTTGGGTTTCCTGAGGTCTGTGGATGCTGCTAAATGAGAGATGCTGCAGAGCTGAGCAGGGAAGCAGCTAAGAACAAGGGCACCAGAGGTAAACGGGGGTAGCCCACCACAGTGTGAGTCATGTTTTCTGCTCACAAGGAGTAAAGCATTGCACAAGTGGGATGCTGCGATGCGAAAAGCTGACCAAGGGTGCCTGAAGCATCCTATTTCTGGAGCAGACAGAAGTGCTGGGGAGTCCCCAGACTAGCAGGCTCTCACTACACTTACTGGTTTCTAATCCTACCCTCTCCAAAGAGCACTGGGATATTTGGGGACATGGCCAAGTCCTTTCCCAGTGCAGAGCAGGGAAGTCATGAAGGCACAGGGGTGCTGCCTGCCAAGCTGGCTGCACCAAGCCACTGCTTGAGACCGCCGGAGCAGGCTGAGCAGTGCCAGTCACAGGAAAAAATGCAGTTTCCCCAAACCAGCATTGTTTTGCTCCCCTTCCTTGGGGACTCCTGGGCAGCACGAGCTCAGCAATGCCGGTCTGGTGGAGACCGTCTGTGCCACTGGCTGTGCCTTCGAGGCCAGGGTCGCTGACCCAGCAGGAGTTACCTGCCGGTGCTCCTGGCTGCCCCCAACCCGGCCGGTGTCCCGTGCCCTTGGCGGCACAGCGCGGGGCTCTGCTGGGAACAGATGCAGGAACGAGACAGACAGGCACAAAGCAGCAGGCCGCCGGGCCCCCGAGCCGGGTGGCTGTGCCTTAGCAAGATCCCTCTGGCCCTGAGCTTTCATCTCCCCAGCCTACACAAAGGGTGCCACCAAAATGTATGTAAAAGCAGGAGAAACATGGGAGCCGGCCCTGAGGCATCCCTCCCTTTATCTCCTGCCTCCGACTGACAGCCAGCAATGACCTGCCACTCAACGGGACGGCTT
>NW_009648965.1:17961-35426 GCF_000708025.1 Charadrius vociferus | reverse complement strand
CCCCCCCACCCTCAGCCCCGCCTGGGAGCCAGAGGCGGCGGGGCTCGGCGGCCAGCGCGGCTCCTGCAGAGCTCTGGCTGCCCCAGGGATGTGGGGACCGCTGGGGATCAGGTGCTGCCCTCCACACACCATCGAGCCTCATGTGGGCTTGGAAAAAAGCCCTTTCTGGGAGAGTGCAGATGAGCTCCACTCACCTCATCCCCTTCACTCTCCCTTGCAAGATCCACTCTCGCACCCCTCTGGCCTCTGCCTCATCCTCTTCCTCACCAAAGAGCCCTGCTCGGCGCCAGGGCGCCCTCAAGCCTGGCATCACGGGAGGGTTTAGGCTGCCCTGCCCTTGAGGTGTTGCCCATCCCTGGCCGAGTCCGGGCACAGGCAGCACGTGGGCAGGGAGCAGAGCTGCGGCCGTTCCCAGTGAGTGCTGCGCAGGGGCTGCTTTCCCAGCCATCCTCCCGATACAGATGTTTTCTCAGTACAGGATCCAGACAGAGCAGGGTAAAATGTTTTCATTCCAAGCTCCCGGGGTCAGGTCATGGTTTGTCTAAATGGCTTTTGTTGCTGTAATTATCAGATTAGCTGATCTCTGGCAGCGCGTTTAGAGGCAGCTACATTAACTGTGGATCCTGATTTCCCCACTGCCACCCTGCCCAGCTGGGGCAGTGGGTTTGCAATGGAGTGATGAGGATCAGGGATGCCAGAAGAGCCAGGTGAAAGGTTTGTGCTCGATTTTGAGCTGGTATCCAGCTGGACCCTGACCCAGGAACAGCCAGCGCATTTGAGGAAGTCAGCAGCGAGCCTCCTTGACCTCCTCAGTGCACATCATGATGCTGAGCTGGGCCTGATCCTTTCCTCCCACTCCAACCTGCAACACACCACAGCTACAGCGCCCCGTCCCAGGCGCCTGCCTGTCGCTGTGGCTGATGCTCAGTGTGCAGACAGGGGACAGGGGCACCTGAGGTGTCTCCCCTCGCTTAGAGCTGGTGCTCCCTACAGGCAGCAAGCCCAGCAGATCCCGGGGAGGGAGTCAGGGACCCCACGCTGCTGCTGGGATGGGGGACCCCAGGGCTGGTGCCTGCCCATGGGGTGCTGTGAGGGGTGGGCAGCCCCCCAGCAGCCGGGGAGGCACAGGAATAGGAGCGTGAGATACCAGGCGAGACGGAGAGCGTGACGGGGAGATGAGAGAGCAGGGTGAGGGGCAGATAAAGAGCGATCAGGAGTTTCCGGCCCCTGCCAGCCCCTCGCAGGATCCGTCTGTCAGCGCCTGCGGGTGCTGATGGCACTGAGCCCTGGTGGCAGCCGGGGCCGTAGGTCCTGCTGAGGGGCACCGTCAGGGGCTGGGAAGGGGCTGCCGCTGCTGCCTTTCTGCTGCGCTGGGGCACTGCCAGTGGCTCGTCCCCCAGTGCGGCTGGGGATGGGCAGTGCCCATGTACAGCCCCACGGGTGCCCCCAGGGAAGAGCCCCCAGCCACGCCGCCCTGCAGCACTCACCCTCTGCCCTGCTGCTCCCCCAGCCCCGCTGCGCACATGGTTAGGGAGCTCCAGGGATTTCACCCACCGGCACAAAAAAAAATCAGTTCATGCTCTGCTGGGCTGCAGGTGAACACTCGGGTGTTCGGGAGCTGCTCGTTGGGGCACTGTGCCCATGGTGGCCGCCTGTGCCCTGACACTTTGTGCCACCTCCTCTCTCACCTGCTCTAGGTGGGAGCAACAGGAGCTTCCCTTGAGCAAGGCAGAAGCTATAAAGAAATGAAATAATTCCAAATCAGAAAAGACTTTATTGTTTCTCCATAAAACAAATTATTTAAAATGTGGTTTCACTGCATTTCAGTTTCTGAAGTCTTACAATGTCAGAGCACACTGAATGAAGACTTCTGGAGCAGAACACCTACGTCTTCTCTTTCAAAGAACATTTCAACCTCTTTAAATGCTTCAGAAAACTTTGACAGTAACTTTAAACACCATGTTCCTGCAGGAAGTTTTGGCTTTAGCAAAACATAATTAAAAAAATTAAACTAAAAAATTAGTGGAAACTATATTCCTGGTATTTTTCCTAATTGTCACCGTGACAGAGTTTGGTTAGCTCCAAATTCATCTTCTTTGCTTGCAGCTGAAAGCCAGAGAGCAACCCAGAGCAGTGAGGACAAAGCCTGTGCACCCCAAGAAGGAGCATATCCACCAACCCAGTGAGGCTCACACTTCTCCTGCCACCACTGCTGCCTGAGCACAGCCAGACGTTCACCATTTCTCTATTTAAACCCATTCTGCACATTAATCCTGTGGTCCCTGGAGTCCCAGCCCAGTCCATAGGCCAATCAGGACCTGCCCCATGGCCATGTTTGCTTCCTCTGCATCCGCTTGTCCCCCAGGCACCCAGGGGGAGCACAGCCGCCCCAGAGGAGCGCTGGCCCTGAAAGGGGCAAGGGATGGACTGGTCCTGGTGCTCACCACAGGATGAGCTACTGGGGCTGGGAAAGTGTGTTTCAGAGACCCGCTTTCCCCTTCTTTTTTTATTTTGCATCAACATCTGGTGGCAGATGTCAGGAGACTGGCCCATGGACCATGACCTGCCCAAGAGCTGATGCCCAGTACCCTGGTACAATAAAGATGGTTTCCCAAGGATGCAGAGGACCAATGGAGAAAAGGCTGGGCTGTCGGTTCCCGAGCATCCCCAGCCCTGGAGCAGGACAGGCACTGCTGTGTAAAGGCATGGACTTCTGCACAGCCAAGGAAGCTGTTTTTGGGAGGCCTGATGCAGGGAGATAGCTGTCACTCCCAGCGCCTGGGGTACTGCAGAGGCAGTGACCCCTTGCCCAAGCCTCTGCCCCCTCACCAGTGAGCCCGGCCCGTGCCTTGGGACAGAGATACCTGATGTGTCACAGGGAGCTGCTCCACTGCGGCGTGCCCAGGCTGCCGGGCAGCTGTGGAAGCCCGGCTGCACCCAGGGGCTGGTGGGACGGAGGCATCTGTAGCACAGCTGGTCCCAGCTGTACCACTCCGTGCCGGGTGTGTGCCCCGGCACAGGCGGGACGAGGTCAGGAAAGAGGGCTCCAGCTCCCTTGCAGCGAGCCCGGTGCCATGGGTAGCTTCTGGACCTTGGTGTAGGAGCAGATTTACTGAAAACAATTTATTTAATATAAAAAATAATTTCTTACGGCGTTTTGGCTGGCGTCAGCCGAGCGCTTACTCACCCGGGAATTCAAACAAAGGCAGGGTTGGCGCCCAGCCAGGGGGTCGGGCGCTGGGTGGTCGTGTCCATCCCGGCCTCGGACCCGCCTCTGGGTCACTTGCGGGCTTGTGGCATGATGTCTCCATTTATTTATTGGAAATGTTTGAACAGGAAATGCTAATGGTTTGGGTTTGTGGAGACAGCTGGAGGGGTCCAGCCAGAGCTGCTGGGAAGGGGAGGGTGCGCTGGGATGGGGCAGCCCAGCAGGGAAGGGGGAACTGGTGCCGCCGGCACCGCCGGTGGGGATCTGTCCCCTCTGTGTTTGGGGCAAAGGACCCAACAGGAGGTAAGACCAAGGAGAGCTCCAACGGCTCTGCTGCCTCCTCCTTCTCCGCTGACTGCAGCCACCTCTGCAAAATGCATGGCCGTTCTGCAAGAGTGGAGCTGCCCCCGGGACACCGCCGTGCCCGCTGCCTGCGCCCCACACCGCTGGGGTGTATGGGAATGGTGCTGCCAAGGTGGCACAGGGGGAATGGTGACCACGAGGGCCCTGCACGTTCCATCCCCAGCCCTCGGGCTCGGGCCTGGCCGGTGCCCGTTAGCGTGGGAGGGATGTGAGAGCGCTCACCTCCCCCTGCAAGGGGGTCGAGAGGTTCCTACGCAGCCCGGCTCTGGACCGGGCTGTTCCTGCGTTTGCTGATAACAGCGGAGGTGAAGCCTGACCCAGGAAAGCAGGCAAGATCCGCAGAGATAAACTCCCCGCAGCAAGACAAAAGCACTGACCTCCGCGCAGCCTGAGCCGCCGCATTCCCACAAGCACAGCAACAATCGCCCAACAGCAGCAGCAGCAGCAGCAGCAGCAAGCCCTGCACCAAACCCCACGGCCAGCCGCCGGGAAGGGCCTGCGTGGCAGCCGGTGACACCTCCCGCCAGGATCACTGCGGAGAAACCACAGCTCGGGGTTTTTTAACCAGAACTTCTGTAGATGTCAGTTGCGCAGGCAGTGACGGCGAAGAGGTCCTGCTGTCCTTGCTCACTTCTCATTCAGCGGTGCGGTGGGCTCGGTGCTGCCTGTGTCGCACTGCCAGAGGGATGCTGCACAAGCACCCCCCCCCGCTATTCCTAACCTTACACTTTTATGCGCACACTCACAGCGCAAACTGGCTTTAGGTTTCATCCCTAAATGCAGACAGGGGTCTTATGCACCCGTGCGGTTCAGATTCCAGCACCTGCTTTGAGCAGAGGCGGCTGTGGCACCGCACACCCCCAGCGCACCGAGGGAAACTGGACAGCAGGCACGGGGTCAGCCCTGTTTCCCCGTGCCCAGCCCGTGTCCAGGTCAAGGGACCGGAGGCTGAAGCCCGCCTGGCACCTCTGCGGGTCCCCGTCACAGCTCTGCCCCGAAACAGCACCAGCTGAAAAAGGCAGAGGCGCTTAATGGGATTTGCAGAAACACCCAGCTCAGTTACACGCTGTACGCCTGTTGTCTCGGGTGTGTTTTTAAAATCTTTATCTCTGCATCATTAAACACTGATCTACATTTGAAAAGAATCCCTTCGGTTCCCTACCTCTGAAATGAGGATAACTATCCTTCACCTCATAGCGGGGTTACGAGGATAAACAGATTAAAGACTGCGAGATATTGCGGCAAAGAAGGTTAAACAAGCCCCTGTGACAGACGGCCCAGGGGCAGGGACCAGCATCAGAGTGATGCACAGCATAAGCCGCCGACCCACGTCCGCATCATGCTAATGACCCCAAAATCCCAGCACCGGGTTTGCCACCGTCTGCCTTCCCAGGATGAGGTCCCCAGCCAGCCAAAAGCCCGCCGAGGGGCTATCCTCTCCCCCCAGCCAGGGATGTGCACCCATGCCCTGAGCCTGGGAGCGGGGAGCACAGGGGTGCGGGGGGGAAGCAGGGACAGGAGGTGCCCATCAGGAGCTCAAGGCTGCGGGAGGACATCGGTGACCCAGGTGCAGCAACGAGGGGCTGCAGGGTGCACGTGTACTGCAGGCGGAGGGGCGCACCAGCGCAGCTGCCCCTTCTGCACATCCCTCCCCATGTCCTTGGAGATGGACACCCTTCTGGTACTGCCCACAGTCCTGCCCGTCGCTGCCCCACCAGGCGCCCCGGGCAGGCAGGGAGAGCAGGGAGATGTGCACTTCTGCAGAAAGAGCTGGTGGGGGAGAGGATGAGCCAGACAATTACTGTCTGGAAAGTCTCACCCGGGTCCCTAGTAAAATAATGGCACAAATATTAAGAAAAGGCGCTCTGTAAACATCTAGAGGATAATGAAACCATGAGCTATAAGCAGGATGGGATTTGTAAATAAAAGACTGTGCCAAAAACAACAAGCCCTCCATAATTGTTTTGGATAGAAGGACAAGTTTAGTGCGGGAAGGGGACTCGGCGGATGTCATGAGAGGAGACCTGGAAGAGCCAGGTCTGTCCTCCCGCCTGCCATGCCATTAGAGAGCCCCCGGTACGTTTGGGCAGGTTTGAGGGAGCTGAGCTTCACAAAAAGGTGCCCCTGATGGCATGGCTGGCACCTGGGGACATACCTGTCCTCTGGAGCCGGACACCTGCACTCCCCCAGCCTGGCACGTGTCACACCGGCACCGGTGCAGTTGGTCATGCCTCAGCCACCTCCAAATCTCTGGCAGACAGCAAAGCTAAACCTGACCCCCCATTCCAGCTTGGGCACATCCCAGCACCATCCCTCACAGGGCTGGGACCCGTGCGGTGCAGGAACAGGTCAGCTGGACGGTCGTGGAGGTGTCGAGTGAGAAATAAAAACCGAGGGAAGCCAGGAGCAGGAGAACAGTGCTGGCACCTTCCACGCCGTTCCCCAGGTTTTGGCAACGCTTTGTCTTTTGTGAACATCAAAATGGCATGTTCTGCGAAACTGTAGGGTTCCCCGGCGCTCTCAAGTATCGGATTTTTGGCCAGACGTACAGGAAATGTGCATGCACCTCCTCGCAACCAGCCCTTTGAAATGCTACGCTATAAAAGCACACGTAAGCGTTAGCAGTCATCTGCACCGCACAGGCCAAACCCGTCCAGCTTTGACGTTGCATGGAAGGAAAAGCAGTAGGCCTGGCCAAAATGTACCTGGTTTTGTACGCGAGCCCTGGGTCTCCGCAGCGTGCGGCCGTGCCGGGCTGGATGACAGGCGCTGGCCGGCCAGCAGCTGGCTGCATGCGGCACGCAGGGTAACGCACGCTCGCAGCCGCGCACGAACCGAGGATGAAATGCACCATATATGGCGAAGATATTATTAGTCCGTAGCTGCCTTCATAGGGTCTTCCGAGGAAATCTTGCTTGAAAATGGGAAACAAAGAGATTTGTCTGTGAGACTCGAGCAGTGACTCAAACTGCCTGAAGGACCAAAAGCGACGGCTCCAGAGGAACAGGGAGGAGTGAGGCTGGGGGTGTCAGACACTCGGGTATCTGCAAGGTGCTTAACAATATTCTAGTTAAATATTTGTCCTAATTAATGCTGATCGCCCACCCATTACCTACAGCCCAACCGGTCTCCAGAAGTCGTTCTCAAGAGGGAGATGTTGCTAAAATGGTGTCAAGGAATGGTCAGTGCTGGACTTTGGGTATCCAGCACTGGCACAGGTGAGCGGAGACTCAGCACCAACTGGCTGCTGCCAGCCTTGCCCGCAGCCCGGAGCGTGACCGAGGGGATGGAGTCACCCGGTCGTGGGTTTTGACTGAGCCGAACGCCAAGTTGGATGTGTTGGCAAAGAGAGCGGGCTCTCCCTCTGGGTGGCAGGGGCTAAGGCAGGGCTCTGGCACCGAGCAGGGTTGGTTTGGCGTCCCAGGGGTGAGCAGCTGGATGTGAGCTCGATGCTAGGACGACACGGCGAACGCGGTCCTGGGCATCAGAGCAGGGAGCACAGCGAACGGGAGTTACCCAGCAGTGTCTTACCCAACAGGGGATGGGATGCCAGCTCTGAAATAGTGTGACTAGCCTGGTGCCCCATTTGAAAAGGATGTAGATGAAGCAAGCGCTGTAGATGCGATTCCCCCCACTCCCCTTTTTCACTGTCTCCCATAGCATCCTTGCAGTCAGAACTGGGGAGGTGTGGGCTGGAAGAGGGAGACACAAAGTGGGTTAAAAAACGAACACTGGCACAGGGACCCAGCGAGGCAGTGGGATCTGCGTCTTCAAACATTTCCAAAATTTGGCGGATTGAGGCCCGACCAGCGGGCTGTACCGCCAGAGCTCCTGAGGCCAAAATTATTCTGTGAAATGAGAGAGGGTGCAGAAAACAGCCACAGAAAAGACAGAAGGGCAGGAGAACGCACCCCACAGTGACAGAATCAAGCTCAACCTGTTTTCTTCTTAAAAAAGCTTAAGAAATTTGACTGCTATGCACAAGTACTCTCATAGTAAGAAAATTCTGCGTGCTAAAGTGTTTTTATTCCAGCCAAAAAAGGCAGAACAAGAATCAATGGCTGGAAATTAAAAGCCAGACAAACCTGCATGAGAAATACGACATACATATTGTGAGCAATGCTGATGAGCCGTCAGATTAACGTAAAATTGATTAAGTAAGACCAAACCATGAACTGCCTCATTCCTCCAGACCAGATGCTTTTGTGCATTAGCGAAACCCCAAGTTATTCGGATCTAGAAAGAGTAACAACATAAGGCAGTCGGGAAAATCAGCACAGGTGATCTAATAACTAACTCTGATCTTCAACATCATGAGTAAAAATATATTGTGTTACTGATAGACATAGAAAAATTCCCATTGCACAATCTCTGCAAACCCACAGATGGAGGGGGACAACAGTTGCTAGTCCTGTTTTAGAAAGAGAAGACCACTCAGGCCATGGACAACCCACAGGGGCCTTGCGATGGGAGTGAAACTATGAGCAAGACATGAGCTTGCGACACCGGGAGCGTCAGGAGGCAAATTCATAAGTGAGATGGGGTCTGCCCCAGGATGCTCTTGGATCCCAAGTACAGGCAAACTGTACTTGGGTGAGGAAGAGAAGGTCTCTCTGGGCATGGCCTGGGGGGAACCACCCAAGGCAGATGACCATTCCAGGAAAAGCAGGACCACAGGGATGTGCAGAAATTGGAAAAAAAATCAGATGGAAAAAAAATACTTAGGAATGAATAAAAAAAAAAAAAGCTGATAGAGATAATGGAAACCTGGATGACATTCACAGCTGAAGCAAAATACACCTGGCAAGGAGCAGTCCCGAATAGACTGGCTAGAGGCAAAATGATCTTCTCTCTTTTTAGTACCTGTATTCACAGAATTATAAAAAATAAGCCTGGAAGGCCCTTGAAAGGTCACCTAGCCTGTCTGCCTGCCACCAAAGGAGGCAAACCCTTCCTGGTGGAGCTTTTGTCTAAACTCTTCCTAAAATAAGCCTCTAGTGGTGAAGACGGCTTCCAAGAAAAACGAGTTTTAATCTTCTTTACCACAGTCATTGCAGGGTGAGCCTATGGCTTCTTCTTCTACCCACCCTGAAAACAAGGAATGGCCCATTATCTCGCGCTTTGTAGCAGGGCTTTATGCATTTAAAGACTTTTATCTTATTCCCCTGCAGTCTTTTTGTCTTGATACTAAGCTACCCTGGTCCTTCAGCCTTCTCCAGTATGTCATGTTTTCTGAATTTCTGATCTCATTCTTCCCTGGGCTTTCCCCAAGAACCGCAACTTGAAACGCCGAGCCCCAAGTGGGATTCAGCGCTCAGGCTAACACTTTCTAAGTGCATCAGGATCACATCAGGTGTCTTACAAACACCTTGTTTATACGTCCCAGCCTGGTTTCGCTCTTCTCACTTGGGCTGCTGCTGGCTCATGCTCCCTGGGGGACCCACTGTCACCTCCGCCTACTTTCCCACAGAGCAACCTTGCTCATTCCCCAGCTAGTGCTTGTGATGTCGATTTTCCCCAACTCGTAGAAAAGCCGTATATTTGTTGTTATCAACTGCTTTATTTCAGATTTCTCCAATTTCTCAAGAAAAGCACTCTTGCAGGCCCTACCAGACTGGTGCCGCAGGTAAAATCATTGATGAAAGCACTGACTAGCCTTAGACCCAGACAAGACCCTGTTTGATCATTGAGCACTGGTAGGTGCCCTTTCAGTACAGTTTTCCAGCCAGCTGTCCTCTCATGTAGCCACACATTCACCTAGATCAAGTTTTTCTCCATTGCTCACAAGAATTTCATATGGAAATGGGACTAAAGTCCTGCAAAAGTCAAGATTTAGCCCATCTTCTGGTTTTCCCATATTGGTCATTGTAGATATCCTCAAGTCGAAGAAAATTCAGTTGGTTCGGCTCTTAGCTGATGGCCAAAGCTGTCACTTCATTATCTCTACTCGCGTGTTGTGTCTCTTAATGATGTATTTGCCTGTCTTCAATCTGTTTATGCCAATGTCCCATTTTTCCTTCAGTTCTGCACCCCTGGTCTTGAGTAAAGCTCAGGAACTTGGAAAGACACAGAGGTTCATTTGGGAAAAAAAAAAAGGGGGGGGGGGGAACTGCTCAACAACAACTAAATCCTCGGAACTCACATGTTTATCCAAATTTATCTGAACCTTCTGGGGACAGTGACTTTTTAGGGTAAAATAAAAACAAGTTCAAGTGAGTTTTCCATCCCTGCGACAGTACGGTGATTCCAGCCAATCTGAAACAATTTTCCAAGAAGATTTCCTGCAACCTCACAGTGATTAAAGGAAATAACATTGTGAATAAAGGGACATTCTTCAAAGTCAATGAAGGAGCCACAAACTGTACATTCTCACAGAGGGCCGGAAAGCGCCGGCGCGAGGTGGATTTTGAGGCGTGTGGCCCCCCAGAAGGAAGAGGGTGGGATGCTGGGTCCGTCCCTTTTCCCCGGACAGGGGTTGTGACCGGGCTTCTCCCGGCGCAGGCGGTGAGGGAAGAAGGGCCCCCAGGCTCCCCATGTTTGGGGGTGAAAGGCTTGGCCCCGCGGGCTCTGAACCCCTGGCTCCGGGCGAGCATCTGCTGGGGTCGGAGTCAGGAGCAAGGGGCTCGGCATCTCTCTGCAAACAAGATGCAAGAGCCCATCGACCCTCTCCAAGCCCGGGGCGACCCCACAAAGAGGAGCATCCCGCCACGGTGGCGTCACGCCACAGCCTCCTTCCTAGGAAACTCCCCGCGCATCGTTTTGTCTGCATCAAACCCTCTGTGTGTTCGCCTGGCCGGGCTCTGAGATTGACACGGCAATGTGAATGGGCCCGAAAAGCCACTTTTGCAGAGGCGAAAGTGCCGCACGGCACCGCCGGGCAAGCAGGGTCCTGCCCGCTGCAGCCCCAGCCCACAGCAGCCCCTCTTGCTGGGGGTACGGAGGGATAAGCGTGCGCCCAAAATGGCTACGCCAAGAGGACTTTTAAAAACCCACCTTCTCAGCTAAAACAAAGAGAAGGGAGTAACGAGGAGGCGAGGCGAGCGGGGGAGAAAGGTGGGAGGGGGCTGCCTGGAAGCCCAAGCACACATGCTTCATTCAGTTGATGCTGCGTAATAAGGGAATTAGCTAATGAGCTTACTGCGGCGCACGGACAAGTCCTTTAGAAATATCATGGCCACCTGGGGAGACTCGCAGAGGAGCCGGGCAGCCCTAATCTGCAGAGCAAGAAAGATGAAACACCCCCCTCCCCAGCCCTCCCGGACAGCCCCGCTTCCCCCCTAGGCAGCACATGTCCGGGGGGGCCACAGGGGGGCCGATGTAAATCCAAGGATTACTGGTTGTGGAAATGGTAATAAACTGTCGGGTGGTTTTGTTTTTGTTGTTTTTTTTTTTAAATACACCAGCCCACGCTCAGGGTTGATGTCAGAGGGCTGCAGGTCGGCGGCCCCACGACACCCCTGCGGCGGGGCTGGGGCTGCTCGGGGACGGGCAGCGCTGCCCCGGGTTGCCGGCACAGGGGCTTCCAGAAACACAGATCGCCTTCCCCTGCGCCGGCAGCTGTGACGGATATGTCAGACAAAACCAAATAACTCCAAAATACGGACTTTTTATTTTTTTCTTTTTTTCCGAGTCGTTCAAATACAGCTGTAGAAAATCTGAGCCGAACGCAAATTTAAATGTAAGTGCGTGTGAACGTGCTAATTTGAACCGAAAGCGGGTGCGAGAGAACCTCATGTTAAAAGTCACTTAGAACAATGCAAACATTAAATATACAAATACTCATCAAATACTTACTTAGAAAGTGGCTTTTAGACAGCGATCAGGCTGGGCTGCAAAAAAAAAAAAAAATTATTTGCTGATTAATATTGAACTCATTGAGGAATTTGTGTATGTGGCAGTATTTGCATGAATAGAGTAGGGGAAGTATGAACAGCGCCGAAGTCAGAACACTCCTCCGAAGAAAAAAGGGGAAAGCAAAAACCTGAGCCAAAAATGAGGCTCCACTTGAAAGAAAAAAATTACTCTCGCACCAGTGAGAATGGGACTGAGCCCAGATATTTGCTGGAGAGGTAGAAATTGAGGATTTTTATTATTATATTGAGGTAGAATTATTATTATTATTATTGTTGTTGTTATTATTATTATTAATGTGAAAAATAAATTCTAATACTTTTTCAGCATAAAAATTATTGAAAATTTTCTTGCCGAAAATGAATTAGATTGAAAACAGTTCTATAGAAACCATTTCCATTTAAGTTTTCGATAGAATATTTTGAAACAAATTTTTTTCTTTCAGTTTCTTAAGCCAGAAAGCTGTATTCAAAAACTGGAAGCACTGTATTTTCATGTTTTCCTTGCCTTCTTTTTCTCCCCTGCCCTGAAGCTGCTTGAAGTCTGCCTGACATTCGCGCTAGATTTCCTCCACTCTTTTCTCATCTTTTCTTCCCTATGCTGACACTTTTCAAAACTTTGGCACTCTTGTAAAAGAAAAGAAAAACCCTAAATGCAATATCACTCACTCAGCTATCCAAGGGCTGTAGGAATAAAAGGAATAGGAGAAGAAAGAAGAAAAGATTTTCAAAATTTCAATAATTTTTCAGCTGTAATAGAATCAATTTGTGCCTACATAGAAAATGGTGGGACTTACGGCCAAAAAAAACATTTCCTTTTTTTGTGTAGTTCTTTTCTGATCTGATTTAATTGGAATTATTTTTTTTCTTTGTAGAGAAAAATCAGGGGCTGTTTTCCAGGGCACTGCTGTCTGATTAGCCGGGATGATTAAGGTCCGGAGGAGACGAGGACAGAGCAGTGGGAGCCGATGCTTCTCCTGCGGGCAGACCCTCTGGTGGAGGGGGTGACACTAGGGAGAGCCTGGCTGCAGGTGACACAAGAAGCGGGGATGACCCCGTAGCTGTCACAGCAGTGGGTGTGTGGGGCTGCAGAGCCCCCGGCCCCACAGCGGGGGAGATGCTGGCATCGGGCGTGAAGACCTCAAACACCTGTGGTGCGGCTAGAGGGAGGAAAACCGCCATGGCTGGGATTTGGGAAGGAGGGTGAGATGACCCTTTGCCTTTCTAGCCAGTCACCTCTGTCCCAGCTCCGAGCCCAGGAACCATGAGCACCGTGAGTGATGCCCCGGGTCCCCAGCCCATGGAGGGACCGTGGCTACGAGCATCGCCGCTTCCTGGGGCTCAGCGAGGTGGGGGCTCCCTCCTCACCGGGGTCCTTCCCTGGCTCCCCGCACCTCCGAGTATCCGCCACGGGACAGGACATGGACCCACGCTGAGGAGGAGGGTGACGGGGGGGATGGGAACGGGGGACTGTCACTCTGCAGCAACGAAACAATAGTCAGCGACGATTATTTATTTTCCAAATAAATCAGCGGGTCCTGCAAGCGCAGGGCTGGAAAGCGGCGAGTTTAGATTAGACCCTCCCCAAACCCCGGCTGGGCCTTGAGCCGCTGTCAGGGCTGCAGAGAAACAGCAGCGAACTCTCACGCAAATGGCCTATAAAAAAAGGCCCCTGTCAAAGGCACCTTGACCTGGAGGCTCGCGTTGGTGCTGGGCTCCCCAGCGGCCCTCCCCTCCCAGGGCTGCGCTCTCCGCGCATGATGTATTTCCCCTGCCTTTTTTAGAGCTGCATTATGTTAGCTCCAGGAAACAGCCTCTTCCTTCTTATAAACACAGCCCTGGGTTACTGACCAGCGGCCCTGGAGCGGGGGGGTCACATACACAGAGCACAATTCCAGCCTGCTGACTAATTCCCTGGAAACCCTGGGGCTGCACAATGAGAAAGCCTTTCCGAGGGTTTCTCGAGCGTTACTGGAAGGTCAGGCGAAGGTCAGCGCAAGGACACGGCTCCTACTTTCCCTGCCGTCAGCAAAGGGCGGGTGTGCGGGGCGGACGCGGGCGAGTCACGGGGGTACAGCGGGCGCGCGGCGGGAGGGATGTTTGGAGAAGGGCGCCTGGGCCTGGGCGGCCCCGTGACGCGGCACGGTGCCCACTCACTGGGGCTGGGGACGTGCCTGGGACGGGGCTGGTGGGGTGTCCCAGCAGCCAGACAGGCGTCAGTGCTTCCAGCGGGATGGGGCACAGCCGGCGGCGTGGCCTCTTGCCTCCCCGGGAAAGGAGAGGACGAGGAAGGGAAGAGCTGTGATGACTTCTGGCCACCTTCACCACGGCTCCAGCGCCCCGGGACCGCTGGCCTGACACAACACCACTGCACAGGTCCTCCTAGTGGAGTACGGGTCCTGGGGATGAGCACCAGGATGGGTCCTGCTGAGAGCATCCCAGTCACACTGGGATGCCCATGGCCTTCAGTGTGCTGGGAAACAGTGGCACCAGCACAAGACAGGAGCCATATCAAGAGACCCAGGTTGCCCTGTCACTGCTGGCAGAGGGACGCATTTTGGGTGAGCTTTGGGCCCACCCAGCTTTTTGCACGTGTGGCCAAAGCACAGCAACCACAGCAGGAGGGGTTCAGCCGTGCCCTGCTCCCGAAATGCCCCCGTCACCCATCCCCACCTGCTTGTCCTTCACGTTAAGCCATTGTCTCCAAGAGGAAATGCCATTTAAAGGCAGGTATTTCAAAAGAAATGGGAGATCTCTGCTCTCCAAAAATCACAGCGCCTCACTTCTGCCCATTCCCAGTCTAAAGCCGGGAGTCAGGTTTACATGGAGATAAAAAAAAAAAAAAAACACGGCAAAGCTTTTAAGGACAGATCTTCACAAACCCAAACCAAAACCCCATGAGGGCAAATCCTTTCTAATCCATGCTCTTCCTTAGAGGTGCACGTGGAGTGGAAGGGTGGAGGGGGGGGATTTAAATCTGGAAAACTGAGTTCCCCATCCCTTCAGTCTGGCAGAGAGCCCGCCGATAGACTAAAAACAAGTCTGCAGAGAAGCCTGTGTGGGATAATCCAGCTCTGGCCCCTGAGGGGACGAGAACAATTAGGAATCCTCTCTCAAGTCTCCACTCCAAGATAGAAAAACAGTTTATAATTTGGTCCAGAGTTGTTGTTAGAAAGTTCTGAATCATCAGGATACACTAACAATTTCTGCGCAGTAATTACGAGGAGAATTCATTAGGCGGACTCAGAGATAAACTATTAACAGAAGCCTTCAAATCTCCCACCTGCCCGCCCGCCTGTGGGACCCCGGGGCTGCTCTATTTATACTGCGGCCGTTGGTGAGGGGCTGTCGCAGGAGGGAGCAACATGAGCAGCCATGGCAAAATATGAGAAGTATTTTGAAGGAAAACGAAAGAATGGGTGTTTATCAGAAGTGTGCAGACCAAGCGCACGCTCCACCATTAACCTTTCCAGGCGCAGCAGCCAGCCAGGGAGCTGTTTGCCTTCGCTGCCCCCAAACATGCCACAGTGTGTGTCGTGTCCCCCCCCCCGCAGCAACCATTCCGCTTCCAGAGAAAAACCCACCACGGCGTCGGAAGCTGGCCCGCCGTGGCCTTTGGAAGCAGCGTGCAAAATGCCTTTTGGCTGAGCCTGCCAGGCTCTTGTCCTGTATTTACCCAGCGGAGACAGAAAGGATGAGGTTCCTCAGCCTCTGTCTTCCTCCCAAGCCCCCAGCTGCAGGTTGTTGCAAGGCAGGGGGATATTTGTGTACAGTCCTGCTGAGCTACCCGGGGGTGAGTTACGGCTGAGAAGATGACGCCACGCAACAGCCCCTGGCTGTGGGTGCCCCTCGGAGCCCTATAGATGAACACCAGCAGAGCCGAGCGAGCACCACAGGGAGGCAGCTGCCTGTGCATCACCCCACTCGTGCTCAGCCAAGGTTGCAGCATGGTTTCTGCCAAGGCTGGTTTCTGCATCCTTTCTCAGTCCAATTACCCTGAAACCACCCAACCAAACCCGCAGCTGTGTGCCATTTTTGGTGCAGAGTTGCCAGCTCCGAGGGTAGCCATGCCTAGGATGGCCTCATCCGCACGGGAACAAGCCCTGCTTGCAGCTGGAGGAATCTTGATTAAGCAGGGAGAGAAGTGGGGACTGGCTGCCGGGCAGATGCCCTAAACAAGAGGAACTTATCAGCTCTGTTTCTAAGACTAGACATGTGTCACCACCTCGCACAGACCCAGCCCGGCCGCTCACTCCTCACCAGCACGCCTCCACAGAACCACGAGGGCTTCCCTCTGCCCGAAGGACGCCTGTAGAAATAGCCATCGAATAACTTGGGAAATTTCTTCTAGAAAAGGCTAAGAAAAGCCTTGCACCCAGAATGCTGCGGGGGCCGGACGGGAACGGGAGCCAGCGTGCAGCTGCGCTCCCAGCCCCGTGAGCGCCGACCCCGGCGGCAGCGCAGGGAGGTCCCCAGCCCAGAGGAACATCGAGTGCTCCGGACAGCGAGGAACCGCTCCCCAGAGGAACATCGAGTGCTGCGGACAGCGAGGAACCGCCCTGCCAGCACACACGAAGCAAACCCCGACACGGCTAATCCCTCCTGTTTATTATGTAATAAAACGCTTTCCAGACCTGTTAAAATTTAATTGGTTTAATCTTAATTGTTCCATTTTCTACGGCGCATGCAAACACAGAGCCTGACCCTGCCACTCTCGTGTGAACCGTCCCGCGGGCTGCGGTGGGAGCGGGACGAAACCTGCTGACCTCAGCGGGATTACGTGCATGAATCAGAGCTGCAGGCCTGGGCTCGGAGCTGAAATCCAGCGCCGGGCAGGCCGCCAGCGCAAGGCCCGGGGTCCACTTAGGCTCCACTTAAGCCCTATGGGATGCAAGTGGTACGCAGGCCTGTGGATGAGAGCGGGGAGCGAGCCTCGTGCTGGGCCTCTGCTGAAGGATGAATTTCAGCCCTGCATCTTAACCTCACGGGCGCAAACATACGGCAGCAGCTTCCGAGGCGCGGAGCAATGGCGCTTCTAGAAAGGCGGTGGGTTTTGCTCTGAGCGAGTGGCAAGGGGGTGGTGTATGAGTGTCCGCGGTGGTGTCCTCCAGAAGCCTCAACATGGGACCTCCTCATCGCACGAGCAGTAAACTGTGATTTATGACAGCTTCTCCTCCAGAGGAAGAGGTGCTTTGCTACTCTCTGCACGTCCACAGTCGCGGGGCTGTGTTGTGCGGCAGGGTGGCTTTGTGAAGCCTGGATATCCTTTGTGCACGAGAGATGCCAAATAAAAGCAGGCGGGAGGGGGTCCTTGGCACTGACATTTCCTACCCTGCATTGCCTCAGATGTGGCATGACCTTTACCTGCTCCTACAAGTTGGCTCTCACTGAACTCAACACGTCAGCCTCATTTTCAGAGGTCCATCGGGCACTAAAATCAAAGACAGCCTTCCTTTTGGTGTCCAAACCTACCGAGTTCCCCTTGCTGCCATGACCACCAGCCTTGCATCAGCCACTCCTATCCCCCCAAAATGCTGAGCGCTGAATGTTGCACACAGCTACTGGTGCCCCCCAGATCAAGCCTTGGAAACGTATATGTTTCTCAGGAGGCTAAAGAGTCTTGGTCTGACCCTCAAAAACCACATTTCTCATGGAGGCTTTGTTTTGGGATATATTTCCAAGCCAGGCATCCCTGCAAGAACATTGAAGCAAATCAGCCAATGCCAGTAGGGCAAGAAAACACTGAAGAACTGCACATATTTGTAGTGATGTATTTCTCAAGAAGAATGGGCGTTCCATGGGTGGTTCTTGGCAAAGCCAAGCCAGGGGCTTCCCAGGACTCTGAGAGGTGGAGGTAGGTGTCAACTGGCACTGCCCGGGGAGGGCTGGGACAGGGCACAGGGAGATGAAGACAGAACGTTGCTGGATGAATGCGCAGCATCCCTTGCCTGGGCCTGGCTCCCCTGCCTGCAGGAGCCCTCTGCTTTCCTGGGGAATAAAGATAACGTTTAGATTCAAAAAGTTGTTAAAAAGGAGTCATTCCT
>NW_009648965.1:0-10700 GCF_000708025.1 Charadrius vociferus | reverse complement strand
AGCCCAGGGTCTGGTTGTGCCTCCCCGCTCGTCCAGTGATGCCCACCATGTCCTTCCCCTGCCCTCCCCATACGCGTCGTGTGACCGTCCCTCCGCCACGGGCAGATCCGCAGGTTTTGTAGCCTGCCACCGCAGAAGCTGCAGGTAACCACTGTTCAGGCTGCTAAACCCGGTTTTATGCTGCGCATTTCCATCAGGAGCTGAATGCGCACTTTTGGGGTTTGCTAGGAACCGGGGAAATTCTTTTCACCGCAGCATGCTGGGGACAGAGCGGGCAAAGAGAAGGCTGTGGGTCTCAGCCTTGGCTCGGTACGGCATCCCGCTGTCCTGCGAGCCACCCCGAGGCCGGCAGGCTTCGCGGGGCCAGCGCTGGGAGAGGATGCGGCACACCCAGCCGATTGTTTGCTGGATGGCAGCAAGGTGTCACGGGAGAGGAAGCCCAGGCCCCGCTCTTGGCTTTCGGAGATGAGTGGTTAAGGCCCTGTGGTCTCGTGGGTAGAAACAGGATAGCCAAGAACAAAGATAGGTAATGCTCTCTCTTTCACGGCAGCAGTCAGGCTGCGAAGATTTGTCTCTGCCATAGGAAAGAGTTGCATTTTCCTCCATGTTCTGCCAGACTGTTGTCTGCAAAAATAGGGGACCCGCGTGAGTTCATTCCGTGCTGCGCAAGCCAGAGGAATTGTAACCACATTACAAACTTCTCCGAAATCAGGGTGTGTGAGAGGAGCTCCCAGCTTAGCACATCCTCTCCAAGTACATGGCAGCTGGTTAGATATCCACTGAATCCCCAGCAGCACCCAGAGGCTCCGTATGAGACCAGAGCCCTGGTGTGGGTCATGCCGCCCACGTCCATAGCCTCAGTCTCCGGAGCACGGACAGTTAAGCAGAGTGCTTCACCCATACGGGGACCCCAGGACCGTGTTTCCAGAAGCAATGCTGGGCAGTACCAGCATTATCAAGCACCAGCAGTATCCAGCATTGCTCTAAGTGTGAGGTCAGTGTTGTGCTCACCCCGCTTATGCCCGCTGACACCCGTGTCTACTCCCCAGCCCTGCTCTCCCCGCGCCGAGCTGGAGCAGCGCCCAGCTGGGGATGCCGAGAGGCCCGGCTGCAGGCTGATGTGGCATGGCGGTGGAAGTTTCTAGATGTCCACCATAGGGAGCTCCATTCCTGGGACAGTTCCCAGCTGTCCCACCAGCTCGGACGAGGGGGAGGGCAAGGGGTTAGTGGGAGGGACCCCTCTGCAGACTCTCGCCCCAAGCCCACAAGCTGATGGGGAGGACAGAGCAGCACAAAGAGCCGGCGGTGCCGGAGGGCCCGGAGCAGGGCGGCGGAAGTGAAGCGCTCCAAAGAGGAGGAACAGCCGGCAGAGGATGGTGGGAGGGAGATGGTGGGAGACCGCAGATTGGATGGGCTGCCCAGGGAGGGGAGACACAATGGAGGGAAGTTGCTGCGTGGCTGCGCTGGAGGCAGCGCCCGCCCATGACGTACCCTGTCCCCCGCGCCCTGGGGTGAAGCGGGACTCCGCAGGCGGGATGCAAGGCAGGAGCTGCAGGGCGGTGGTGGAAACCCTTCCGTCATGGTCCCGCTGCAGCAGTGGCCTGGCCGGAGGGACATAGGGGAGGGAGGGATGGGAAGGGCCATGGTCAAGGGGCAGAGGGCACATGTTGTTTCTTCACAGTCAAACAGGGGGATTTACTGCTGTTTGGGAGTCAGGGAGGGGAGGTGCCGATTGATTTCGGACAGGGACAAGATTCTCTAAAACAACGCACCGACATTAAGCAAAGGGGGGGACTATTGGGGCAGCCAGGCTTTAAATACCAAGCCTAAGGCCTGCTCTGTGCATGGACTCCAGTTCTGTTTTTCATTCAAGTTTCCTGGCCAAGGAGGAGCCCACGAGCAGAACTTGCCTCTGTCCAGCGGTTCCCAGGGAGGGTCTATCCAAACCCCAGTGCTAGCTGGTTTCCTGAGGCCTCTTTGTCATGCCCAGGATCATGCGGGAGCAGTGCTGCTTCCTCTCTAACACTGCAGATCTGCTCTGGTTTTCTCTCCTTCCTGACATCATTTTCCATTCCTCCCTCCCCGCTGCTGCGGTCATCCCTCCCCCTCGCGCCCTTCATCCTTCTCTCTTCACCACCCATTTGTTGTCATCAACAGGGAGCTCGCCTGGGCGTGGAGCAAGATGCCCGCTCCTGGTGAGGCCAGTCGGGCTGCCCATGGACCTGGGCAGACCTCACTGAGTTCTGGTCACATCTACTTCCACCTGGGCACGGCCACCTCCTGCTGCCTCGGAGCCGGGAGCCCGGGGACCCGGCTGTGTGCTGGGGTGGTGCCCTGCTCTTGTCCCTCTGTGTTGGAGCCAGGTTGGAGCGGCAGCTCCTGCTCTGCAGCGCTTCCCACCACAGTCGCACCGTGCTGCGAACTGGAAGCTGCCGAGGCTGCTCTGCAGAGCCGGCAGTGCTTGGTGGGCAGCTGGCGATGGAGATGCTGGAAGCTCCTCCTGGCGATGGCAATGCAGGGTTGTCACACAGTCACTCTCCAATGCCAAGAAAGCTGTGGCCAGCCATGGATCAGGTAATTAAATTAAAATATTGGTACTTGTGCTGTGGAGCCCCCAGTGAGGGTTTCTCCTACTACTTGCCTGCCAGCATGAGAGCCAGGGACCCGCCTCCCTTCCTTGGCTGAATCACTGATGGCCACAGACCCTCCCCAGTCCTCCAACCTGTCCTGTGCATCACAAGATGACTACACCTGACTAAGTGGGGTGGGGGGACTCACATATTTTAGCTGTTCCTTCTCTCCTCCCTGCACCGGTGAGACCAGGCACAGCAGTGCTACGAGGGATTCAGGTGACCCCTACAGAGAAGGGGACTGCACTTTTGTGCCCTCCAGAGCAGAGTGCTGCTGAAGGCCAGAGCTGCCCCCGGGAAATAAAATCCACAGTCGCTTTCCCGTGGATGACCCTTCGCTGCGCTCGAGGCTGCTGCAGGCGGGTGCTGCCGGGGCCAGGGGTGCTGCCTGGGAACCCCATGTCCCCCGGGCTGCCGGCTGGGACACTGCTCCCGGGGCCTGTCCCCAAGCGAGATACGCCACCGCCATCTATCGGCAAGCACGCGGGGACAGGGAGCGACAGGTACCCCTCTGTCCCCACCACCCCATGCCGCAGGGACTCTGCATCTGGTGTTGGTGGGGTTTGGGGATGCCCGTGTCCCCCTTGCAAGGCTTGGAGGGCTGCAGAGCCGGCGGGCAGGGCAGCCTCCCCGCGTTGGGCATCGCGTCCCCGGCACTGGGGACGGCAGTGGGACATCGGGGAAGCTGGGCTGGTTGCGTTGGCTCTGGGCAGGCGGGTGTCTCCCCAGGGCTGAGCTCGGCGGGAGCTGGGGGTCTCCTGACGCACGCAGGAGCTTCGCTGCAGTGGGCAGCATCGCTGGGGCTTCTACACACAGCGAAAGGAAAGTACCCACACATGCCCCCACTGCAGTGCGAGAGCTGGGGACAGGGCCAGCATCCCCTCCTGGCCTCTAGCCACCCTGCAGGTCCCTTTCTAGTGAGCAATGTTTTGCTTTCTTGTGTTTTTTTTTTTTTTTTTTTTTTTTTAGCCAAGCACAAGCATGCAGCACGTCTTTGTGAGAGACCCAGCAGGTTTTTAGCTCTGATTATCTTTGTCCCAAAGTGGTGCAGTTCACTCAGCGCCGGGATCTGCTCCCCCACCATCCCAAAGCTCCCGATGCCCTGGCACTGCCCGCAGCCTCCAGCTACCCCCGGCAAGTCCTTGCCCAAGGACAGTTATGATGGCTGTGCTGCCCGTTATAGCTGCATCCTCAGCAGAGGGAGCTGTGTCCCTGCTGGAGGCACAGCCCAATTTTGGCCCAATTCCCTGGTCCTTCCCCTTTCTATAGCCCTTGGCAATGCTCCGGGCAGCATACTGCCCAGGTCTAATGGGCACCCAAAGGTGCTGGAGATAGAGGAGAAGGCTGCTTTGGGTTTGCATTTCTCCTGGCACCCTCCTAGGTACAGTCTGTGACTTGCCCGGAGGCTCTTGTATCAACTTGTGTGCCATAGGTGCCCCGGGGGGATTGCAGGGTTTCTCTGGGGGCAGTAATGCCAGCAGTGCAGAACCCGCAGGTGTGCTGGCCCCGGGGTGATTAGGGCTGGAGGTCCCCCCCCATCTCCTGGAACAGCCCTTGCTTCAGCTGCTTGTGAGACTGATCCTGGCGCAGGATCACGGTGCACTTGAGCTGTCCCCACTGTCTTCACCCGTGTGCCCTTGGGAGAGTGTCCCCTGCTGCCACCCCTGTGCCACCCCCATCCAGCCCAGGAACGGGTCTTCTCCCAGCTCTGCTGTCTCCCCAGTGTGACACGCTGGCTGCCCGTGCCCCAGCTCCAGCCAGGCACCATCTTCCCAGAGCCACTTCGCAGCCCTTTGCTGGGAGACTTTGACACATAGCCCTGTGCTAACTATGGGTATTACCAATATCTCCCCGTGAAACCAGACACGCAGAGCACAGTCACAGCCCTGGGGGACTGCCTCCTCTGGTGGCCTTTTACAGCCAAGAAAGCAGGTTTTCAGCCTTGGTTTTACCTTTTGGGCTATATCCCCTGCCTCCCTGCGCCACTGGATTGCTCAGCTGGAGCCAAGCAGGCTGGGACCAGCCCAGCCAGGGGTTGTCTCTCAGTAGTTTAACCCAGGCAGCAACGTGGGTCAGAAGAGAGTTTCCCAGGGCCCACCAGAGGCAATGTCTGCTCTGTGTCCAGGCAGCCCTGGCGCCCGCATTTACCACCGCTGTAAGGCCGTGGGGTCATGAGAACTTGTACGACTTTATTGGGGTCTGACAGAGTCCTGAGGAATCCCAGAGCCGGGGTGGGTTGGGGCTGGAGGGAGGCTGGGAGCCCACCTCCATGCTCCCTGTGGGTCCCAGCCACCTCCTCCCACCGAGCAGGGCTGTCTGGCACCCGCTGCAGAGGGGCTGGGGGGCAGGAGAGCTCAGGGTAGCCCCTTGTGCTGGCAGAGGAGGGGCAGGGATGCAGTTTGACAGGAGAGTGCCATTGCCCCCTCACCTGTCCCTGAGCCGGGCTGGCAAAGGCCCCTGTGGGCTGGGACCCAGCACCCTGTGTGGGGTCCCTGAGGCAGGAGCCCACCAGCCCCTGGCCAAACATACAAGGCAGACATGCTGGAGGGGTCTCCCTTTCTTGCTCTGGGGCGATGAATTCCCCCCAGCTCCCCTCACCCCCAGCCCTACTCTTAACCTGCAGGAGTGCAAGTGTCTCCAGTTACCCGAGGAAGGCAGCCAGGGGTTCCTGAGCTGCTCCTGGCATGGCAAACTCGGGCTGCCTGAAATAGCTTGGGCTCCTGCCACGGTAGATCTGCGGCATCCCCGGATTTGTCACCCAGAGCAGGGCAAGGCCAGCAGCACTGCCCAGCTCTGCCTGCTCGGGGGCTGCGGGGTTTGCCCCCACCCGGGACCCCCATCCCGGCACCAGAGGCAGAACAGAGCTGGAGGGGCAGTCGGACGCGGGAAGGCAAGGCAGTAAATCCCTGCCTGTGCTGGATGTGGCCAGGGATCCTGCAGGGAGGTGAAAAGAAAAAGGGCTGTCTCCAAACTCTGCCAGGCTGAGCATGGCTTCCTTGCTGGAAAGCCAAAAATAGTCTCTTTACTCAGAAGAGGCTGTAGGAGGGATCTCACCCGAAGTGCAGCCAAATACCTAGGAGGCTGTAGGACAGACCCAGAGCGGCATGGCTTCACCGAGGCATCATCAGACCTTGGAAAGGCAGCGACCATAGCAGAACCAGCCAATAACCCTGTTATCTCTTGGCATCTCATCATGTCAAAGGCACCAGAGGAACCAGGCTGGCTGGTGAGGGGACACCTCACCCCGGCAGAGCTGGGGAGCAGCCACAGGCAGCCCTTGGGCTGTGGCAGAGGTTCAGCTCTGGGGATGGAGATGGCAGCAGAACGGGGGGGGGTGTTCCAGTCTTTCGTGGCCTGGCCCAAGGGCTATCTGGAAAAACCCCTTGGGTGGCTCTGCTGTCCCTGCAGCACAGACCCCTCGCAGGCTGTTGCTGCCTGCACTGGGCAACGGCCAGCTGCTGCGGGGCAAGCTGGCAAAGCGCCGGCAGACCAGCAAGGCTGTGCCCTTGCCAGGGGAGCACCCAGGCCAACTGCTCACATAGCAGCATCTCTGTGCTGGGCTGACTTATCATCTCCGTTGCCGGGGGTCTCGCTCCCTCCCCCAGCACTTCTGTGGGCAGTTATTCCTGGAAACATCCTGGAGTCACCTTCAATCATGCCTTCACCCGCTGACATTTATAGAGCTTCTCCCAGCGACTGATGGATTTAATAGTGTGAATCTCTCCCCGGTCCCAGCCTGTGTTTATGCCTTCCCCTCCACAGGGTTTGCCATTGCCTGGGTGCGTGGTGAGGGCTAAAGGCGAAGCTGCAGCTTCGTTGCCAATGGCTTTTGGCTTCTGGGCAGGGAGACCCATCCTGCAGAGCCCAGTCATACCCTTCTTCCGCAAACTCCCGTCTAATGCCCTGCCCGCCGAGCTAATCCTCCCCTGGTCTCTCCCTGCCATTTCTGCTTCTTGGATTTCTCCCTCTTGGGTGGAGGAACTGCAGGGCTGCCAAATCTTGCAATACTCAGGCTCCGTCTTAAAGCCCCAGCTCCTGAAATGGTGGGAACACTGGAGGCTCCTGGCTTCTGGCAGCTTTTACTTCTTTAAGGAGCTTCTCGTCCTCCTGCTTGTGCAGAAAAAGCAGGGACCAGGAGCCTGCAGCTCATGCCAGGGAGCAGAAGATGGGCACAGCTCGCAACCCAGGCGGACCCAAGCTGCAGAGCAGTGTCCGTGGCTGCTCTGTGCCCAGGGACACCCAGACCTGCCGAGCAGCTGTCAAAATTCCCATCGGCAGTCCTCAATCACCCCCCCCTCAAGAACCAGGGACAAGAGAGATGCTTAAGAGAAAGGTGGAACTGGGGCTGGGACAGGGCTTGGGCAGGGTGTCAGGTACCCAGCCCTGCAGTGCGGGGGTCCCTGCCCTCCAGCCTCTCGGCAGTGCTGGAGCCCCCAGAGGGCTGTGCATCCCCCCCTGCTCCCCCAGCAGCCTTTCCAGCTGCAGAACAACCCCTTTCCTGTCACCACAGCCCACCCTAGCAGCCCTCCATGCTGGCAAGGCCAAGTCAGCAGATCGTCTGGAGCAGCCCCCAGCCGACCCAGATGCTCGCCGGCAGCACATACCAGGGCTGTGAAGGCATTTCCTCTGGGGAGATATTCTGGGCATGGCACCGTGGGATGGACGCTGCTCCGTCAGGCACTACAGGAGCATCCCGCGAGAGCCAGGTATCACCCACAGGCACCCGGCTTGAGGAACCCAGAGCTCTGCTCTGGGAAAGTCAGCGCAACGCAGTGATTCTTCGGTGCTCAACACACGACCTGCCAAGTTGGCTCGCAGGTCCTGAGCTTGGTGGGACCCTAAAAGAAGTCGCTACTGAGCCAGCTAACAAAATGGTAAAAAAAATAAGCTATTCTATTAATTATCATTAGATTAGACAAAATATTAGCATTTTAAATCCATTAGTAGAGTTTTAAGATGCCAAACAAGGCACAAACTAGTTTAATTACTCAAAATGAGGATGCAAAAGCCCTGCTGAGCCCCAAATCTCCTTGTGAGGTGCACAAAGCCCTCCAACCTCACCCAGTGCCGAAATTCCTGTGCTGTCCCCAACACACACAACCCAGGGCCCTCCTGCCATCACCTCCACTTGGAGTGTTCTGGAGGCATCCCAAGGAACCCAGATCAGACCGGGGCTGCAGGACTGCCTGGCCAAGGAGCATAAACCTCAGCTTTGCCAGTGGGATCATGGCCCACGCCAGCGGCAGGCGATGGGCTGGGCCACGAGCCAAAGGGGGATGGAGACCACCCTCCTCCCTGCACATTGCCAGGGTGGCAGGGCCAGGCAGGCCCCCCTCCTCACACCACCACCCCCCAGACCCCATTTCCCTTCCTCCCTGGCACCCATCTAAAGAGCTCAGCACTGGGCACAGTCAGAAAGGAGCAGTGCCGGGAGCTGGGCCCTGCGGGAGTAAGAAGGGGACATGAGGACAGAGCAGAACTGTTTTTATTGGAGGTGTCAAGAGCAGGAACAATAACAAACCTACAGGCTCCCCTCCTCAAGTGCCGTCCTCCCCCCCCGCCACCACCAGGGCAGTCAGCATCACGTGTGCGTGCTACAAGACAACGGCAAGGCTTACACTTCGCTTCAGCCAAAAGCCAGACAAAGCCCCCAGCATCCCGGGCAGCGCTGCCGCCCCCTCCCTGGCGACTGCGAGCTCAGCTTGGCCCTGCCAGTGGGAGGGCAGAACATTCACCTTCCCCTCCAAGGAGGGGCGAGCTTTGCGTGAGGAGGTTTTGGTTAAGGGAAGGACAGGAGCACAGCTCCACCGAAGTGCCAGGGGACGTGACCTGGGCTGCAGCTCCCAGCGGGACATCACAGAGGAGCCTGGGAGAGAGCAAGCCGTGCAGCCCGAGCAGAGCTGCAGCAGCCACAGGCAAAAAAACCTGCATCGCTAAAGCCCGAAGGGCTTCGCTGCCCCCTCTCTTCAACACAAACCAAACCGAAAGGGAGAAGGGTCAGAAGACAAACCAGGAGGGGAGGTGAAGCAGGTCTGGAAGGGCGTTCGGCTCTGGCTCACTTCCCAGCCCGCCGCTCCTCCTGGCGCTTGGTGAGGATGTATTTGAAGAACTCGTACACGGACCAGGCGATCGCCGTTGAGGGCATCTGATAAATGACTCTCGCCTGGACCCCTCTGAAGTAGGCGGTCACACCGCCCACTTGGTACACCGTCCTGAAGGCATTGGCCATGCCTGTGATGTGTCCGCTGATGTTGGAGCTCAAGGCCAGGGACTCCTGGGTGTTGAGCAGTGTTTTGCAAACGTCCAAAGGCGTAGTGGCAGCGGCAGCAGCAGCCCCTGCGCAGGCTCCGGAGACCACGTGGGAGCCTGGGTTGTACTGTCTGTGGGGGTTGAGCTGCTCTTGCAAGAACTCGTAGGTCATGAAGTGAATGGCTTGGAAGGGGATGTTCATGGTGAGCTGGGTGGTGTAGCTGCGGTAGAAAGCTCCGGCCCCTTCGTTGCGCCACACAGCCCGCACACAGTCCGTCACACGCTGGTAAGGCGAGTTGTACATCTGCATCCTCTGTTTGACCACTTGGGACAGACGGCAGCAGCCAGCAGCAGCAGCCAGGACCCAGGCGTGGAGGGGGAGAGGAGAGAGAAAAGGTAAGCGTGATGCGAGGCTCCTTCCAAGTGCCCGGAGTTTGGTCACAGTGGCTTAAGAGCTAATGATGGGCAACTGGGACCAGCAGTGCCCTGCATGTCCCCAGGCAGGACTGCAGCCGTTTAGATCTGCCGAGGCATCACCATCGCACAGACGTCTCCACCTGCAAACCCCACAGCTGCCGCAGCCCCAGGGAACATCCCGATACCCCAACGCTTTTACTCTGGATCCATCCTTGCTCCCAAACGACCAACATCTCCCCATCCACCGCCGCAGAGCTACCATGCAGGCAGGAGAACCCCCCCCCTGCATCGATTATTTTCCAACAGCTCTCGATCTGGACAAGCCTGTTCCTCGCCAGCTGCTGCCGCTGCAACCCAGAATAACCACAGCGCATGGCAGAGCCCACCAGCCAGGAATTGTTAGCGGCTGCTGCCGAAACACAGCGCCTCCAGGGCAAGAACCAGATGCCAAACCCCCCACCCCAGCACTGCCCAGAGCTGGGCAGGGGAGCGCAGAGCGCAGCTTGCCACTGTCCCGCCTCTCCCGATTTCAACGTGACCACAAGGAGCTAAGAATGACGCGAGTACAAGCTATGAGTTATGATACAATGAGCTCCAGGGAAGGAACGACAAGGGCCTGGCCACACAGTTCCTGCTCCTCAGGCTCCCAGCCAGGCAGCGGGAAGGCAGGAGGCTTGCTGGGCCCAGATCAGCTGGAGCCTGTACCATCACATGCCTTCTGGTTTTAAGAGGAGAAAAATACGTTCACGACTGGCTTTTCCTCGTTATTCCTCCTTCTCCCACCACGTTCACAGACTTCAATCACAAACTCCCTCTGCCTTTTTCGTACATACCAGGCTCAACAAAATCAGCATCTTCTAGACATCCCACAACACAAGATCTCCCTTCTCCTGACCTCTCTGCCATGTGTTTTGTACCCCATTGTTGTCATTTTCCTCTTGAACACAGGCCCAGAGCTGTGCCATATCCTCCTGAGTTCTCACCACAGCAATGTCCAATTTCCACACACTTGGAATAACTTCAGCAGTACGGATCACATCTCTCTTGCCTTCCCTCCTGCTCCAGGTAACCGCCTCCAGCCGAACCCCTGGGTGAAAAGCCAGTGCCCTCCCAGCTCCTCCTAAACTGGGTTTTGCTGCACTCCTCAGAATTAATCTCTTCCACCTATCCCCCTCCATAACGGGCAGCCACTGGGCTCCCAAACCGGAGCTGCAGCCACTGGCCCCCAAAGGATCCTTGCAGTCGGGCGAGCAATGAGGACAGCACCCTCCATGCCGCAGAGAGGACCCGAGCGGCACGGGCAGCCCCCGATCCTCCCCTCCCCGGCAGGCCAGGACCATCGTTACCTTCGGCAGGGTTCATGGCTGCATCGTGGAGCAACGTTGCTACACACCCGGCTGCACC
>NW_009648964.1:0-6106 GCF_000708025.1 Charadrius vociferus | reverse complement strand
CTTTGCAAGCAGTATTGTACAGGGAATGGGAAATGTAGCGGATTCTTCACATACTGGCTGCGGCTGTATTCTACCCTAGAAGCCTTTTGATTTTATACCTTTCCTTAATGCGTGAAGAATGTTGTACTGTTGATCATTTTAGTAATTATTCCACACATGACAGTGAATGGAGTCACATCTGGGGAGAGGAACTTAATCCATTCTGAAACAATGGTGCAGGTTTTTCACAGGTGGCAGCTGTTGCCTATGTGAAGATATTGCCATTCTTCTAGCACATCTTCTGCAAAGGCAGAAGATCATAGTGGGAGTTAAATATCTCAGAGCTCAAGTTCAAAGTGACAAGCATGATAAGATGTTTGTTAGCTTTTCAGGGCTTTGGAGCAATCTTGCAATCAAAGTTGCTGTCTTCTCACTTGATGCTGTGTTGTCACCATGAGGCCTAGAGAAACTACAAACACCAATGCAGATAGTATAAAGTAACTGCTAAGTCATGGAAGAAGGAAGATTCCCCAATATGCTGGTTATTGAATAATAATAATAACAACAACAACAACAATAACCTCATAGTAAGGCTTCATCTTCCTCAATTTTGTTTACCTCAAGATCAGGGCGGTGATTCATTTGACTGAATATGTGTGTCCACAGTGTCTGCATCTGTATGTGAGCAAATCTCTTTTGGCTACCTCTATAGTCAACAGTGAGTTAGGCAATATGGTCAGTGGAATTTGATCAAGACTCATTTCAGCCCAAAGTAGATTCTACCATTTGGTCACAAGAATTATATTCTAAATAATACTGACTGTATTAATGAGATCTCAGTTTCCTTTTAGGGCATCTGGACACCTGGCTCAAACCTTGACACCTACACTGTAAAATCTACCGCTAGGTGGGATCCATTTCATGATTGTCCCACGTCTGAAGCATCTAGTTTTAAGCACTCTCAGAATTATTTCAAACTACAGAAAGAGCAAGTCAGTGATTATAGGATTCCTCTGGTTGTGCAGCTATCTGCTCAGAAATTTGAAATTTCGTCCAGTTTCCAGAGAATAACTTAGCAGTTTTCATCAATAGCAGAATGATACCATCTCAGCCAGCATATATAGCAGTTTCACTGCAACAGTAGTCCAAAGAAATTGTACAGAGGATGAAATATTAACCAGTCAAAAAGAAAAGATTTGCAGACATAAGGAAAAAACAGTGGACTTTTATTGCCAAAGGACAAGGTGCTTTTTAATTCCAAATGTAAGCATCATAAGACAAAAATCCCATTTAAAAAAAAAATCTGTCTATCAATGCATCAGAAAGTTTGGGAAAAATATAGACATTCGGAAAGATTGCTTTTATCAGTATACCCATACCATGAAACTAATTTTCCCCTCCAAATTATTACTAGTGAAGCTGTTTTGTTGTTTTTTCCTTCTGCCCCTCCAGTTCTGATCACAAATGCATTGCTTGTACTCCCTGTTGGTCAAACTCCACATTTGGTATGCGACCACCAGCTCTTAAATGTAAGTGAAGAACTATACTCCACTGATTTGTGTCAGTGAAGCTGTATTTGAAAGACAATTGTTCACTGGGTTTATTTATTACAGTCACTCTCACAGGATCTGCATCACATTATGGTCACAGCATGTCTCTGGAAATAAAGCAAAATGAATTGTATAAATAAATCGGGTACATTAACTCAACATGAGCTTTGCAAGCAGCAATATAGTCAATAGAACATACTAGTGAAAGTGACAGGAAATTATATATTCAGTGACACATGCTAATGAAGGTAACAAGAAGCATACAAATATCATATAGAGACAGAGGAAGCTTGTTTCTGGCTGGTGAAATGCGCTTGACAAATGTCCTCATATATAGAAGCACCTTGCAATGATCTTTGTACACAGCCCAACTCATCTCTCATTAGCAAGACATTTTATTACCAGTCTGTGGGACCATCCTCTCAGCATTGCTGATTTCTGTCTGCCCAGCAGAAACACCATCTTAGCCAAGAGCTTCCTGTAGGTGACTGTCTAGCCAGAGAAGGAACTTGGCACTCAATAAAACCCACCAACTCAGGAAGCACCTGAGACACTTGCAGTCACGTTTCCTGAATATTACTCACCACTCTCTTTTCTGAGAAGGTAACTCTACGCCTTGTAAGAGAATAATTTTTCTTAGCTATTCTTCACCTTTTGTCCTTCCTTCTACTCTTCACCTCAGGGAAACCTCCTAGCAACACTGATACCTATTTCTCCTTGTGGAGAATATCCACTGACAGTGAGAGCTTCTGGACTGACTGGAGAGCATGGGAATACAAAGAGGAAGATATTATGAAAGTTCTGCTCCTCTCTCTGGGAAACAATCCCTCTCCTACTCTGTCCGGTTATGTACGGAGTTACCCCAGGAACAAGGGGAACTTCTCAAGGGTTTGTCTGCCAGGTAAAAGTGAACATTACCTCTGCAATGACTTGTGACTATGTTCGAAAATACAGGCAGTTCCATACTGGATCTTGCCTTTATTCTGGGTATTTTGGCCTTCAGTCCATTGCTGTCTGTCATACAGTGTTATACTTCACACTGTGTTGGCATCTGGGTAAACTCAGTCATGCCATTTGACTTGGCTTTTCTGTTTAACTTGTTTGAGACAACCACCTTCAAGACAACTTGCCAGACTATCATCTCCTGCATTGGATAAATAACTTTTGGTTTTCATCTCTAGCTCCCCAGTGTATGATGCAAAGTCCATCAAAACTAATGGGCATCCTCCCACAAACCCATCCTAGACAGAGGTGAAGCCTCACTTGTATAAAATCTTAACCTGCCTTCTTAACCCACAGCCTGGACTCCAACATCAGCACAGGCCAGCTGGAAGTGTTCTCATCAGGACACTGCAGCATGCAGAACAAATCTACTTGTGAAATGAATTTGATGAGGCTCAAGCAAGGGAAGAGTTAGGTGAGGTCCACAACTTAGAGAACGTTATGCACTGATGCTTGTTCCTGTCTCAGGAAAGAGATTAACATCTAAATGGTCATGGATAAAGATGACATTTCTTCACATTCATATTCTTACATGCCAATAACAGAACTGCCAATTTATTTACCTCTCTCTGCCTTCTGTCCTTGTTCCCTACCTCTAGCCTATGTTCATGCACTAAGCCTGACACTGTGGCATACTGAGGTGGTTCTCTGCCTCTACAAGACTCGTTCAGAGAACATAGTCCTGGGAGAGCTGCCCATGACCACAGTAGCACCCCCACATGCTCCAGTAAGTTAAATAAGAAAAGAGCTGATTTGTGCATTGATTTTGCCAGAATGCTAGAGGGACAGTGTAGTTTAGCTAGTAGATCATAAAAGGTACTTTACAATTCTTTCATTCTCTTTCTTCATACTCAGCTTGATTCTCTCAGCCACAAGTTTTAATTAAATAAAAACTTTGTTTTGACTGTTTTCAGGCCATGAAAATCTTGTAGAAGTAGAACAGATTCGGTGAAAGAATGGATGGTTGTACAAAGAGGAAGTATGTGTGTGCGTGCACATGTGTACTAACGTAGCTGACATAACTCAGATGGAAATAGAAGCATCTGAAACATCCAGCTGCAGCTCAAACCTACCAGGAAAAAGCTTAATTTTATGTCATTGAGAAAACACACAAATTATATATAGCATGGTTTAATAGCACTAGTCCCCCTTCCTTTCCTTTTCTCATACCTTATTCCTTTTAGGAAGTGGTTTACCTTTGAACCATTTTGTCTTCAAAATCCACAGACTGATGAACAAGGACATGAGTTCAATGATTACATTTCCATTGTTACTTAATGTAAACAATAGAATTAAGCCCAGGGAAATCTTTATCCCATCAATTATCGAATGGGTCAGTTAGGCAAGTTTTAGGTAGATGACCATGACTGTGCTGGAGGTAGTTCAGCTCATTCTGGTCAAAACAGACTGAAATCAATGCATTCAAAGCTCCCGAAATCAAAGGCAGTTCTTAAGTCTATTATTACAGCTTGCCTTCATCCTGTTCTGTCCCATGTCCCTGCTATCCTTGCTCCTCAGCTCAACACATTCCCCATTTAGCATCACTGTTACCTATATCACTCTTCCCTCACCCATCCACTCCAGCTAAGACCAGAGGCACTTGCTCTTCAGCACATCATGAAGGGAAAAGGTTGATTCCTGTTTCTGTGTCCTCTGAACTAAATGATACCAAAAGCACAACACATTCCTTTAGCCTTCCCAGAGACACTACAGTTGGCTCAATCACTCTGTGATTTATGTTCATTAACATCATGAACATTACAGTGAAATTTTTCACACTGGCACTGTCTTCTTCAAGCAATAAAAAGTGAATGACTTCCACCAAAAACTCTTTTGTCACAGCATCTGGAAAGCCATTTTCTGAAAATGTGGTTACTCTCCCTCAGCTTGGAGCAGAAGTCAATGGGTGCAGCTCTAGATTTATAATCGTTTCTTAGAATTAATTTATCTGTGAAGTCTAACATCTTCCATGTAGTTGTACCTGTCAGATACAAATGATTCAGCTATGCAAGATGAAATCCTAATATGTCGATATGATCTACTGTAGAAACAGGTTATTTTTCTTTCCCTTTTTCCAATATTAGATAACTAAGTCTCCATACAGAAACAAAGAAACAAAAGTAACCACATAATATAACTAATAGCATTCAAACGTAATGTTTAATAGTAGCCTAACCAATAGGATGAGAAATTCTTGATGAAAGTAACGCTGTTTTGCAACATCTCAGCTCTGCATTTTTTTCCAGACACTCATAAATTTGTTTCTGCCATTTTTTTTCCCCAGAGATCATTGTCCTGATGACATTTGTATCTCTCTGACCCAAACTGAGATAAGTTCATCCTGGGTTTCTGTTCCTTTGTCACACTTTTCACTTTTTTTTTTTTTTTTTTTTTTTTTTTTTTTGTGTGCAGTATAGCTGTGCTTACTGGAGGATTATAGCAGATACGGCTTGATCTTACAGGGCTTTTTTATCAATTTACAGCAGCTTTAAGTTAAGATCTCATATTCCGATTTGTGGGAGGTAATCTTCAGAAATGAAATTTGTTGAACATTAATTTTGTATCCTCTTATGTCAGATGCAAGAAGGAGATGAAGCATCTTGTTTCCACTTCTGTAAGAGTCTAAGATTAGAAGGAAAAGATACTGCTCATATTTCATTTTCATGTGGTCCAACCTTTGAGGTCAGTTTGTCTTCTGTCATTCCAGAAACACATCAGCTGTGAACCATGGAGCAATGAAATGATTTTGGAAAAGCTGCCCCCAGATTTTAACATCTCCATAGTAAATATGTGGCATATGCAGAATAAAGGTCCAGCTATGCATAGACATGATATTACTCAGTGTGCAGACGATTGTTCTCTTTGGAGGGCCAAAAAAAGAAGTGTAACTGAACACACAAGTCAGAGAAAGGCAGAGCAAAAATATTCAGAGAGGTACTTATCACTTTAAGCTGAGAAGACATGATGATAACTTTACATGAATGTGAGGGGGCAAATGAAGCTGTTCTTCTGAGGTCCAAACAAATTGCAATTAAGAGAAGGCTGAAAATGAAGAAAACCTTAGAGACACTATGAGAATTATGAGATATTTTTGATGGTGGAAGTATGGTCCTTCCAGTGAAGTGGCAGAGGCTCTTCTGATTATGTTGTCTAATTTGAAATTGGATCAGACACAGCAAATTTCCAGTAACAACAAGCTGTGCTGAAACCTGAGGTGAGTCAAATTATTCTAATGGGCTTTGGGAACAGAAAGAGGGAAGAGTCTACTGTGATGATCAAAGAATTTTAGTTTGGGCATCACTGTGCAACAAATTGTTCATTATAACAGTAATAACTTCTTTCCAATGATTGTACTTAAATATTTCTGAGCACCAAGAAAAAGTCCTGTTAGCAGCATTAGCCTACCTCTGTCCTTTGCATTTTACACCCTGACCACCTACAATGGAAAGTGAACTCTAATCTCAATAGCTACATTATCCATCTTAAAATTAGCCCTTACTACTCATTCTCAGTATTTACACCATCATACCCCATCTGAGGAAAGTCTAGTGCCATCACCAGCCCATCACTTACTG
>NW_009648963.1:5386475-5389071 GCF_000708025.1 Charadrius vociferus | reverse complement strand
TTAATAGTTAGAATACTGTTCGTAAGACCACATGACCTCTCAAAAATTTCAAACAGTATTATAGTGGACCTTAGGACCCATTCTGACTCTCATGTTTTCAGAGACAGTAAATATTTCTGAGGAAGGAGTACCAGTAATGTCAGTTTCGACACTGACAGATAAAGAGGAATCTTTGTAAACATGAAATATAGCCATAGTATAAATATCCAAAACAATAAGTTAGATTTAGTCTGATGCACTGTCTTAAAAGATTTCTCAAAATACAGCATGCATCCCCAAAAACAGCTTAAAATTGCCTAACAGGGACCACCTGTAGACCAATACTGCAACCGGTGCAGGCCAAGCATTGTTCAGAAACTGACTATTAACCAACAGACAAAAAAATCCCATCACGCCCTATCAATAAACTGCAGTTCAGGTGTGCTGCATAGCAATAGCAAAGATTTCATATTTCATACTGCAATTTCATAAATACCCCATGTAATGTGAGCAAAAACAACCATTAATTTAATACAGAGAGTAGAAAAATTCAGAAACCTTCAGAATTCTGCGCACCTGCTAAGGAATGGACAAAGATAAGGGACTCACTGACAGGGCCTTTGCAACTGCATAGTAGAGCAATGATATGACTATACAAGCATTATAAATAAAACAAGTCTATACCATACATGAAAGAATATAAATGTATGTAAGGTAAAAAAAAAATAATTCAAGATCAAGGAGAACATACAGATTCCTCTCAAACAGGGTGTACATTTGGCCCTATTAATTTAAACTACAAGCTCCAAAAGATGACTCTACATTGAGAAATCCTCTAGTCGATGTATCTAAAAACTTTCGAGTCCTTCAGATGAAAGTTCAGTCTACACTGAACTATAGCTCTGATTTAATCATCTATTACAAACCCTTCAAACACCTGTTTATTTTCTTTCCCCTTAGCACTTCATATGACTGGAATAATCTTCTGACCTATATACACGTTTTTCCTTCTCCAAGAAATTTGTAAAACAGTGTTCTACAAAGCTATCACAACAGATTTGGCTGTGGTCATTACACTGTGTTTCATTTATTTTATAGGTTACCTTTATGCTTTGATTATGCAGAATTTCTACTTGTATTTGAGTAAATTGATATGCTATACAGTCAGGGAGGTATTTAAGCATTTAATTGCCCTTTCAGGCATTAAAGACCACCATGAAAGGGCACTCCTAAGGTCCTCAGGGTGTCCACATGTACAAAATGACTGTACAAAATAGCCATCCACCAGCAGCATTTAAACACCCCGCCAAGTCCTGACAACATCAAGCTTCCTTGTGTTTCAAAACAAACATGTAAAGTATCAAACGACTATGAAATCAGGCCTCACAGGAGACAAAAGAATGAATGCAAAGGTGAGCACATACATATTTTATTATAATCAGTAACGGAGCTGTTATAAGACAGTCCTGTTCTGAAATCCCATCACTGCTTTTGTAGAGGACAAGGTCTTGCATTTGATTCTCCACACCTCATGTCAGGCTATTTGGGATGCTGAATTCCCCAACACTTAGTAGAACCAAATGTCTATACTCTTTTATAATTCCATCCCCCTTCGAGTCATGCATATTTGCTTACTCACATATTTAGAGATCAGTCAGTCAACAGGAGCAAAGCAGACACACATTTTAAATAGCATTTAGAGACCAAATCAGCAAATTTGAAAACAAAACAAAACAAAACAAATCCAGAAAAGGCACACAGTGATGTCACTTGCTAAGGAAAGCTTTAGGGATATTAAGAGAGAAAAATCATGTTTCATTTAAAAACCCAACATAACTAAGGCAGATAACAGACATTCTACCCTAAAAAAATAATTAAAAAGTGGTACTTTTAAGCACTGTTTGCAAAAAAAAACAAACAACCCCAAGCCTCCAAGATTTTATAAAACCTAACATAAAATATTTCAGTAACACACCATAATTGTTGTAACACCACTACTACATTATTATGGTTGTGAAAATTGACACATTTTTAATCAGAAACATCCTAAATAAAGTTCAGCCGAAATATGAAAAAACTGGTTTCAAGCGCAGACAAGTTAGCAAATACAAAAAAGCGACTGTTTTCCCAGCTACAAAAATTCACTTTCATGTGCAGTTTTAATTTATTTTCACTTCCTTTGACCAAATCCTACTTTCCTCAGGGGCACTCTGGAGCAGGAAGGGCAGGGGAGGTGGTGGGGTAGCAGTGGCTTTCCAAATTAAGAGATTAAAAAACAGAGCGATTAATTTTAGGAACGATTTGAAGCACCGAGATTCCGAGAGAGGACAGTCTTCACATTCACCGCCAAATCCTTCGGTCCCAAGGGAAGAAACTATAAATACAGCTCTAGAAACCAGCCAGATGGCTCTGCGGCCCCGTCGAGGGAGGGAAGGGAGGGATGAAGAGGGAAGGGAGGCTCCGGGCTCCCGGGCCGAGGCCTCATAGGCCGGGCCAGGGGCGACAGCCGGCAACAAAGCGCCGGGGATGGGGAGCGGGAAAGGGAGGCGGGCCCGGGGGTGGGGGCTCACCCGGGCCTGTCGCTCCAGCTGGGAGTGGAGGCTGGAGCCCTTCAGCC
>NW_009648963.1:5362140-5386172 GCF_000708025.1 Charadrius vociferus | reverse complement strand
TCCTGGCAGGCCCCCTCCAGCCTGCGGGCTGGGTAACAGTCACCTAAACCTCTGGTAAAAATTTTGCATGCTGCTCCTCTTTCCTAAATAAACGTTTATAGTCTGCCATTGCTAGAAAGGAAGTCGGGACTATGTGTAAAGAAACCTACGTGTTGGTCTCAGGCTTTGGCCATGCAGCCTGGGCGACAGCACTTGGAGACGTGCAAAGATGGCAGGTCTGCTGGCTCTGCCCTGCGCTCCTGGCAGAGAAAAGTGTCCTCGTCCTCACAGCCTGCCAGGCGGCCTCTGCCTTGGGCAGCCTCCAACCGCTCACCTTGCAGAGCAGGCTCCCGGCAGCTGCTGCCATGAAGTGTGGTCAGATACCAACCACTGGCTAGTCACCACCCGCCAGGCCAGGTGGGCTCTAACCGGCTGCGAGCATTCCCAGTCTGTCTCAATAACAAGCTAAATAATATCTTACGTCATCGTTACTTAAGGCTTAATTAACCTGTCCAGCTTTGCCTCAGAAAGGACTAAACTTTCTCTTGCAGTCAGCCGTCGCACCTCAGCTGAGCTGCTGCCACGGGTCGCTGCAAGGCAGCACCTCCTTGAATTGCTTCTCAGCTAGAGCTGACAGGGAGAGGGCTTCAAGCCCATTTCAGTGCAGTCAGAAAGATTAGCTTAAAAACATCTTTAGCTGCGGTTTAAATGGCTTTGCACTAGTACGAGGTAGCGGGATTCATATCATTAAAGGCTTGAGAGACAGTTTGAAAAGCTGCTTTTTAGGGCCTGGGGTATGACATCCAGATGGTGTGAACAGCAGATGCAGCCCCAAGGCTCCTTTCTGTGTCCTCCTTGAGGCTACTAGTTGACCTGCACTCAGGCGAGGTCTTATTGCACTCTTGAATATTTTACCCCTATCTGCGCAGCACGGTGAGGCATTAATTCAGGCTCAGTATCAGGAGTGGACACAGCCCTCGTTTAAGCAGAGCAGCTGTGTGGCACTACGTGCATCTCATTGGGTGATGTAAATGCAAGGAGCTTTAATTCACTTAGTTGTTCTGGGAAAATCTGTTCCTATGTGCATCAGTAACAGGACCATGTAATCAAATTCTCACTTAATAAACTAATTTACTAAGCTGAAATACTAATTTTGAAAATCCCAGAATAATTAATAAATAAGCTAAGAGAGTTCAAGGAGGTAGCATGGAAAAGCTGACCACTGACCTCCAAAGCCAAGCATTAATACCCATTTTCAGCTCTGAGGGTGGCCATACCTCTGTAAAACAAAGAACGCTTCAAGATTCTGAAACGTCGGGCAGGTTGTAACTTTTTCGCTGCTGTGAGTGACACAGATGTGAGGAAATGAAGGTAGATGTCATCAGTTACCTTGCTAGAAAAAATGACTAGATATAATAGGAATAAAAATGCACCTGAATGCATCTGTCTGCAACCTCTTTTGACTTATCTGTGAGCATTTCTGGATAAAATGAAGTTTAAAGAATAGCAATAGAAGATCAGAGATAAAAATTCTTGAACCAACTGTAGAGAAACCTGAAGAAGTTGCTTATGCTAAATCAAACCACTGAGGAGAGATCACTTCTCAATTCGTGGAGAGCACAGGGAAATTAGATGCCCAGTTGTCTACCAATGCCTTGAATATCTGTTCTGATTTACATTAAGTTTTCTGTCAGTTCTGCGCTTACATGCATATATGAAGTTAAGGGCAAAAATGAGTGCTTTTTTTTCTCTGAATGGGAATGAAATATTTGCCTACATTCCCAACTGAACAAGCATACGAAGTGTAATAGCTTTGTGTGCTAGTTCATAATAAAATTCTGCAAAAAAATCACATGGAAGCAGTACCTCTCCTTGGGTTTTTTTGTTTGTTTGTTTGTTTTGTTTTATTATTATTGTTACTAAGGAGGATCATTTGTTTGTGTGGGAACTTTACCTGCTAAGGCAATCACATGCAGAAAACCAGGGCATGCCACTAAGCTCCGCAGCTCAGTGTCTGTAAGTCCAGGGTTTTACATTGCAGCTCCAAGTGTGAGAGCAAGCTCTCCCCCCCTTGCCTGGCACAGTCCTCAGCAGCATTTTCTTTTCCAGTTTTTGAGAGAGCCTGTGGCGTGCCACAGGAATGGCGATCTTACATTGTGTTTGGCGAGTGTGTTATTTATCAGGACTGCATGATATGTGGAGACCCAGAGGTTGGGCACATTCCTATTGGTAGCACAACACGGTGTCTGGCTGTTTTCCATGCTGTGATCTGCAGGCACCACATTCAGGCAGATGGCAGGTCGTGGAGTGGGACAGAAGCCATGACGCCTCGCTGGTTAGAAGTGTGAGTTCCCCTTCTCCTGGGGAATATGGGGAAACGATACATGAGTGAGTTCCACGTGCAACGCATTAAGACTTTGCAGATCTGCAAAAGCTGTCCTTGTTGCTATAGGTCAACAAAACAGGAGAAAAAGGTAGTGTCAGCTGCAGATGAGTAATTTCCTGCAGCTGACTACCTCTGCTCCAGATCTGCCTATGGTACCCTCTGCATGTGCACATCTGTCACCCTTCATTCCCTGTTTTTCTAGGCTGCTTCCAGTCTGGTTTCCTTCCTCCTATGCACTGGGTGTCTCTTTGGCCAGTTACATCTCCAATATGGATAGGAAAACTTACTTCTTGTAAATGCCAATCAAAGCTAAAAAGCAAGGCGATATAAAGAGATAATCTTTACAGAATCTCACTGAGGGCTGTTAACAGCTTCTTGTGTATCCTTACCATATCCAGTTAAGAACTCTCTTGCTTAAGTGCGTGCTTCTTTTTTCTTTCCTTACAAGGAGCTTACTGCATAGCAGCTTGAGAAGTACAGGTTCGTTGCTAAAAAATACCACTTAAATAACAGGCATTGGCAGAAACCCCAACCATCTCTTCAGCCTTACCCCCTGGTATCACATGGCTGGTTTAACTTGGTTCATGTGATAAGTGTTTGACAATTGCTGCTTTTTCACCATGATTTACTTTTAAATTGCAAGTAAGCAACTGCAGTACAGTCAGCATAGAGTGGTTTTATGATGTGCAGCACCACATACCAGAGGTAGCTTGCTGGTTTTATCCAAAGGTCCAGTGTAGGTGTCATGTTTTTCTGGTTTGTTGTGGGGGGGGGTGTTGGTGCTTTTTTCCTCTCTTCATCTCTGTCCCACACCCCTGAACACCAACTCTCTTCCCCATCGTATCACACCTCCATTTACAGCTGCAGCGCTCTTTGATGTCATACCTATCCTTACCGTGTTTTGTGTCAAGATGCTGCAGTTAGCTGTAACTGATATTGGTGTCACCAAGTGTCTTATATTTGTCTGCCACTGCAGGTCTGGAAAGCATCAATAATGTGGCAAGGGACAGTAAAAATTACATAGTCAGTATCTGAAATATTTCACCCGTATTCTCTCCCTCTTTCCCCTGGTGGGCTTCCGAATGAGAAGAGGAGAGGGTACAAAGCAACAGATGCATCATGCTGTCATATTTAAGGCCACATTAGGCAAAGTAAATTTTAATGCTTCCAAATGATTCTGAAGACCAGTTTATTTCCTGGAGTGTAAATGCAGTCAGTAAAAAGGAAAAACATCCAAAGGATGCACTGAGTGCCTGGAAGCTTGGCTTTTTCCATACAACGGTTTTAGTTCACTGAATAAAAAACAGAGCTGTCTGCAGGTATCACCAAAGGAGGCCTTGTATGACAGAGTAATGGGTGAGGGAAGTCAGCAGAAAATCCCAGCAGTGTCAATAGAATCCCAGCAGTCCCAATCCCAGAATCCCAGCAGTCACCAAAATCCCAGCACTTTCAGTCAGCTGCTCCCAAGACACTCTTCCCCTAACCAATTCACGACACTCCTGCTGCCCTGATCCCACCTTCATCTTTCATTCTCTTGCTGCGAGAAGTGCCAAGTCATGAAGTCTCCTCCTAGGGCTGCTTTCTCTGCTGGAGAAACAGGGGTGGGGAGGGACTGGAAGGGGGACACTGCCCCTTTTACCTGTGCTGAGGGTGGGTGTGTTCATGCAGTCAGTGCTGGCAGGGTGAGGGAACGAGGTATGGTGCAGAATAGGACTAAGCATGCAATCGTTGTCACTTATTACTGTAGATAAGCCACCTACCTTTCCTTGGCACCCCGAGTAACAGGGGGTTAGTGCTATCTCCAGGGAGCTACACATTGCATTCCCCCTAATAGTGTATCATAAGTATTGTGTAGATCTCCAGGTTGTTCCCTTTTTTTTTGTGCTACATGAGGCGCTGCCAGGAGAATGACAGCATGTGCAATCCCTAATAGCAGACTGGGTCACCAATAAGGATGGCTGTGTCCCAGCCAGATCAGCCAAGCAGCACAGAAACCCAGGTTTTAAAAAAACACCCACCCCACCCCAAAAAACCCAACAACATTTTTTTCTGCCAAAACAAAAAGGTAAGACATTAAAGGAAAAAAAACCAAACTCAAAGAAAAGCCACACACATTCTCCCCACCCCCAAAACCCTCCAAATGTGCCTTCCTTCAGACATGAGAACAGGGCATTTTTATCCCCTCTCAGGTAAACTGGATTTTTTGTTGTTGTTGGTTTGGATTTTTTTTCATCTAAAAAGCTAGTCCTGTCCAGACCTTCATTTCTTCTTTCTCCACTTGGAACCATATTAACTCAAGAGGGTTTAAAATCCGTAACCCTGATCCTCCAGCTCAAGCCGTTGGCAGAACTTTGCTTGTGCACTGAAGCATCAGGTTCAAACAGCATTTCTCATCCCTGCAGGTTCTTTCAGAGAACATCATCCTCAGTCCTTTGCTCAGTGTGCTCACGCTTTATATTAGACTAACGCGTATTAAACTTTAATCTCAGTTATGCGCCAATCCTGCAAGCTCACTTTTATAACATCCCCTGGTTTCCTTGTGCAATCAGAACCACGATATATTGTTTGGAGCTGATAACAGAGAGGTGTGACAAAAAAGAAATTTCTGTCAGTGACTCACCCTCATCAGTTTCAAGCTTCATTGAAATTACTGCCCCAAAAGTGACAGTGTATATTTTGACAACTTTCAATACTTTATTTAAAATAATCAGTTCCTGTGGAGTAATGAGATTTTTGCCCAAATACCACTGATGCAATCTGAAGAATGTAGGAAGCTTAGATGATGTATCTCCACTTATCAGGGCAGGAAACATCTTTTATTGCAGACTACTGTTCACGAGAAGTAATATGTTTTATCTAATATGTGGCTGAACTTGAGTGCTGGACTTGACTACCAAAGACGTCAAGGATTATCAGTCTAGTTTAGGAGTTCCACATTGCTTCAGTTCTTGATTTTAGGTAATTTGCTACGGGACCTTGGCTTTAGATAGGTATAAGCCTGCCTAGAGAAGATCACGTATCTCAGGTCATAATATCTATTACTGGTACTTTTTAATAGCATTGCTGAGTCATAGCAGCAACTGCGAATTATCAGATATGTGAAAAATAACATGCACGAAGTCCCTAATTTTTCTAGTGTTATTAGATTTAGTCTGTTTTTCATGTGTTTTATTATTAACCAAGTGACATGGGCTGTAGCAGTAACATTCTGTATCTTCTGGTTCATAAAATCCCATGTATGCATTTACCATGACTATTAACATGTAATTACACAGATGTAGGATTTCTTGGGCTTAAAACACAAATGGAGTCTATCGTTCTTGATCCATTTTGAAGAAAAACACATGCTGAATCCCATTTACCGTTTATATACTGAGTAGTATGTGCACTTCATACATGGCATATTTTATATCTTAATTTTAAATTGGATATTCACCTATCAGCAAGCCTGTTGGGAAATTTACACAACTATTATATATATCGAAAACTTTTAAAAGAGGTAATGCAACATTCACGAGCAAATATTTTCCCAGTACACACATAACAGCTTACTTTAGCCACTTCTTTTAAGGTTCTTACAAACTTTAACCAATCGGTCTGTAAGCAAGAAATGGACTAAAAAGAGTGCTCTCAGGAAATTCTTAGTTAATGGCTCCAGGTCAGGGTTTATTGGTATATAGGTATGCTAGGGTGAGATTCTGCGTTCTTTTCAAACCTATTGATTTCCATGAGGTGATGTGGTGTAAATCAAAGCAGAACCTGGATTTTGTCTGTGACAGGAAATACTCCCTTTTTAAAAATATCTTAAAAATGTATGTAGTGGAGTTCTATACTTACTATTTAAAAGTATCCGAAGCTCTAATTTTCTATTTATGTATTATACAGTATTGAGTATTACTCCACTGAAATTGTTCCTTGATATCACATGCTACATATTGCAGTAGGGGAATTTATCTCCTCTGGAAAATGTAATAAATGTTTTAATGTAGTCTGTTATACTTTTGTTCACTGCCTGGAACCATTTATTATTACAGAGTCATGTCAGGGTGTGTTGCAAGTCTTCAACAACCACTGGGTCACCTTGAATACATCATTTAGTGTCTAAATCATAGCTGCCTTCTCCTTAATCATTAAGAAGTAGAACTATAAACTTCTGTGGCAGAACAAGGAACTCTCTTTGGATATCAATTCTAGGCACTTGTTATTCTTCAGATTAAGATTTGATGACAATTAAAGTGGATTTATCCTTTTTCTGTTTTGTTTTTTTTTTTTGTTATGAAAGATTAGTAGGCTGATTGGTTTCCTTGTTTGTTACATTTTCAAGTAGAAGATTCAAAAGCAAAGAATAAACTAAGAGGATCTAGAAACTCTTGTGGGGTTTTTGTCATTCTTTCCCGATGGTTATGTAGTTGGAAGATAACCAGATACCCTAACTGTTAAAGGGAGCACTCTAGTTTGGGACACAGGGATCCTCACTTCCGTTGCTGTGATTTTTCAGATATCCTTTGCCGTGCTTTCTGCTTCCATAACTTGATGTCTGCTCTGTTAAAAAGACAGCTACAAGTGGTAGTAAGGTAAAATAAAAAATGGAAATGCTGAATTAACTGAACATAGCAAGCAGAACCCTCATAAGTTTCTCATAGTTTTGTCTCCACTAGTGGTACTTTTCTTTCCTTGTATGGACAAATGCTCCCATCAAAAGGGATCACCGGGCACTGAATAAATATCTTCTCCAACTATGGAATAGAGTCTCCTCTGATAGATCTCACGCCATGGCAGGAGCCTAAATAATTCTATAGCGAAATACTTGGAATTGTCCTGTATTAGTTCAAAAGGGATTAAGTCAAAATGTAAAACTGAGCCCTAATTTCTAAATACAGTTCCTCTGTTTATATACAGGAATATATTATTGCAGAAAATTATCTGAAAACGTTGAGTGCTAATGCTGCCTGTTACAAGAATTGTTGTCCATATATGAAACACAACATCAGTTTTTACTGTGACTGTGGAAATAAGTTCATAATAAGAACGTGCACAAGAATTCAAAGCAACAACCTGAAAAGAGTGGAACAGTGAGGTGGAAGAGCAAACATATGTAAAGCAGAGCTCTGAAGGCTGGATTCAGAGCCGCTGAATAGCAGGCTACCCTGCTCTCGCTAACCCCAAAAATACAGATTAATATACACACCTGCTTAAAGGAAAAATGTCACCGAAACTTTGTACCCAGCTCTAGGGAGCCCAAACAAACCCAAATGACTTGATTTCAGATGAAGCTCTGCACATTGAAAGCAAAAAAAATTAAATATACAAATGCAGTCAGGTTTTCTGGTTTGCATCACCTTTTAGAGCTCTGTGAAGAAATGTTTCCAATGCATGACAAATTTGCTAAATCAAAAAAAAGACAGAAGTACTACGTAAAAAATTTTATTATTTTGTTAATTAACAGGATACAGGATTGAATCTTACAATCTATATTGCAACATGGTCTCAGAAAGACCAGGAAGGAAAATTAGAAAACATTCAGAACGGTCATAGTGCTAAAGGGCTGAAGAAAGGTTGGAATTATTTGTATTCATTGCAAAAAATGAAGGTGAAGAGACAAATTATGAAGCTGGTAAAACAATTTAGCAAAAGCGTACAGATTTGCCCTAGCTGAGGCTGTTGCTCATCACTATGAGTAAGCAGCCATATAGCAATCTAATTGGGGGAATATGTAATGTCAGAAGGATAACTGTGATACATTAGACAGCTGAGGCATGGAATATTTTAAAGCCAGATTTTCCCTGATCCAGCCCCAGAAGTCCACATCGCTGAGCTGAAGAAGGTCAGTAGGTTGCCGTAGTCCACCCTCCTCAGTGGGTTCCTCCCTACCCTCCCTAGTGACTTTTGTCATTGATCACTTTTGATCTTCACAGGAAGGACCCCTGTGGCCAACATTCTTACCCACTGTTTACTAAAAGGGCATATTTTGTGGAGCAGATGGGATAAATGTGCTCCCAGCCTAAATAAATATGCAGATACACACTAGTAGCCAATGTGGGTAAAATTCACTGGTCTTTGTCTGAAACTGCACTCCCAGAGGGTAGAGCAAGGTACGTTTCTGCCGGATAGATTGTATAGCATCAACCTAAAACATAGCATTAAGATACCTCATTGAAGTTGTTCGAGAGCAGAAGGGCCCACTCTCGCTTATGAGGCTTTTAATTTGGCTAAAATTAGATTAATAATAAAAGCAGTATAATAAAGATTAATTTCAAAGAGATGACACATAACCCTGTCCCCTCACATATGTATTGACATACAGGGAAGTAATAGGAGGAGATGACACTGATTCTTTGAAGGAAGCTACTTTCAAAACACAGTTAATTTTTTTCCCCAAATATAAATGTAAAGGTTTGCAACAAGAATATGAATTGGACAAAGACTTAAAATACCCTATAGAGCAGGTGAGGTAAGGGATTTGGAGGAGAAAATGTGTGCATGCACATTAATGTTATAATCAAATATTCACTTAGAAAAACACTTTGCTTTGGCGTCACTATGCAGCGGTTTAGGACACCAAACCCCCAAATATCCATAGCCATGCCATGGTTTTAACTTTGAGTGAGCTTTAACTGTGACATGAGTCAATATGTTTTTTTTTAAAAAAGATTAAAATATTTTTTTTAAATTATCCTTATGCAGTAAGGTACTACTAGCTTTCATAACTTTATCCAAGAGGCACAAGTCTTGGAGACCTAACCATTTATTTACTCCTTAGAACTGGAAATAACAGCCCTATGAACGATACTGAATACAGCTCAGTTGCGTGGCCTGAGGGGTGAACACTTGGGACTTAAGGTGCTATTTGTAAATTCACAATTTTGGTTAAGTTGGCCTGAAGGAGGAGGAAATGGACACAGAAAGGCAGGGCAGTAGCTAAAGAATCACTCGTGAGGATGCATCGAAGAAGGAACAGAGGAAAAGAAGTCGTTACCATGTCAGTAACTGAACAAACCACCACATAATGAACAGGATGACAGGAAAAGTGTAAGGGAGGAAAAATCTTGTTTTGCTTCTCATTCCCCCTGTATTCTTCAGGGAAATTAAATGTACTGCCTTCTTGATAAGTAAGCTGGATTTCGTCAAAGAAATATCAATTTGTACTGCCAATTTCTTCTCAAACGGCATTAAATCTGGAAGGCCTTAGATATTTAGTAACACATCAAACCAGAAGAACAAAATTTTCCAATCATTTCAGGTTGGATAATATTGTATACGATCTACCACCTACTCCTTCTTAAACCAGAAAATCAAAATCTATTTAGCAATTTATATCATGATCTGTTTTTTTTAGAATTTATTTGAATATTTCCCACAGAATCCTATTTTAAATTTCCAGCCTTCTCTATATAAGGTCTTGTGAACAAGATATTCCAGTATGAAATGACTCAGTTTAACAGTTAATTAAATAAATAGTGCTTTACTTTTCATTTTGCCAGAGCATTCCCATTTGACTTCTAATAACAACTTTTATGAGCAGTCATTAAGAATTAAGTGAAGACTTTGGGGAGGTCTGCCTTTACGAAGTATAAAATTGCAGCTGACATTTGTGGCTTTCTAACTGAAATGTAAATGAAATGTAAAGAGGTAAGATCACTGTAAGGTTATGGTTTGAGCAAGAGTATACTTGTGGTACGGCTGGGTTTAAAACCAGTGTGAGTGAGAGTAGAATCTGGGAGCATTTCACTAGCATATCACTTAAAGTATTTTAAACACCCTTTACTTGCTCCAGCAACTTCAGTAAGCAAAGCTTGCAAAAATAGAATACTAATTGTTACTGATCTTTTATCATGGCTTCATCAGAAATACCTTTCCTGCTTCAATTTATTCATTTTCCCCATACTGCAGGATTGCAAAATCAATGCATTAGAATAAAAGGACAACACTGGGAAGAAATAAGGGATCTGAGAAGTGACACAGAAGCCACAATTCATATGATCTGTGACTGTTTTGCACTGCTTTGTCTGTACAAAGCACGCCTAACGCCAGTGCAGTTGGTTACAGAAAGGGCCAAACCAGTATGCATGAAATTGCAAATGTAAGATAATTACCTCAGGCCCACAAAAAAATATTAAAAGAAATCATCCACATTAGTTGCAAATTTTCAAATGTTTGTGAAAGCAAATCGACGGTGTATCACATAACTTTTCCGTATACAAGGATTAAATATCAATGATCTAATCTCTAATATATTTATCTGATTTATAAGCCCCTGGATATTTGGGGATACTGTAGCATCCTAACTGAGTCGGGCTCCATCAAAAAGTGAGCGTAGAGAATTCAGAGCAGAATTTGTCCTTGGACTTTTGTTTCTCCTTTCTTTTGAGAGTTGAGTGTTCTCTTTGGCAGCTTTAAAACAGTTTTGTAATGTAAGCAAAGACTAAACAATGAAAATGAATTTAAAACTTACATGCTTTCAGTCACATTAACTCCCTGCACAATGTAATATTGTATAAACATGGGCAAATAGTCCAAACTAACTATGGCAATTGTTCCTTCGAGTGTGTTTTCTTAAGCATTATATAGACAAAAGCATGGCAAGTAAGGCCAATAATACTATCTCTTAACTGCCCATCTGTGGTGAAAGTCTGGAAATTGTTTGCAGTGTTTCAGTGTTTGAATAATATTTTGAAATGACTTTGTATGGAAATACTATCAGATACTCCCAGCACAGCTTAGCACAATAGTTGAAATAAATCACAGTATTTCTTATCGCTATGTTTCTCAGTTTCTCAAAAAAATTATAACTGACAGCTTTCTACACCCAGTTATTGGGCAACATTATACCTATCGAGAAGTCCACAATGGAAAGATAATTTGGCTAATTTACAAATAAAGATAAACATTCCAGAAATGAAGACCAAGAACAGAACTTCAGCTGGGGTAAATTGTCCTGAAGGTCTCCCTGTACCTCATCTTACTTGGTCCAATAATTAGTCCAAACTGTCAGCTAGCAGAGTTCCAGTTGACTGAAAAAACTGGCCTGGAGATTCTCACAGTAAAAGAGAAAGAGTCAAACAATAAAGTCCTTAATTGTGTACAACGAAACGCATAGCCATAAGCCCAACTTAAAATCTTACTTTCATTCTCGGACCCCCAGAATTTGAAGGGGACAACCCATCATCTCACTGTCTGAGTACCTTTCTATGCAAAATCATGACGATGGAAAAACAGCAAAATTCTGGACATCACACAATCTTTTGCTTTTCTTTTTATTAGATCACAATCCTGCTTGGGTTAAGTACTTTCAAGGAGGCAGTATTGTTTCTTCGGGAGGATTGCTGGTAAGGGTTTATAGACGATAGCTATCTATGTTGTACCAGTAGTAATGGTAGAAAGGTCTTCTGAAGGGGAGACATTTTGCAATATCTCCCAAAATTTTTAGATATAGCTCTGGATTTAAAAATAGCTCTGGATAGCTATTTCATAGCCAGATACCCTACTGCAAATACTTGATTTCCTGTTCTCTTTATCTTATTCTTTACCCTCACTTCATGGTCTGAATTGTTTCAAATGACTAAAATTCCTCCTCAGAATTCAGCTGTTGATAAGGGACTTAGCCAGTTAGTTGCTTTGAAAAAAGTGAGGGTATGTGCCCCTCTTTAACTACTGGATAATAGAGAATTCATAAAAAATAAGCAAATTGTGTGTTCGATTTCTTATGCATACTTATGCAAATTTATATCAAATGAGATGACTGCTGTTCATAGGAAGTTTATGATTCCTATAAAAACTGAAGCTTTCAAGACTACTGTTGTTGATTAAGTGAATTCTTCTTATGTAAGTGTAATTTTTAGTATTTTTCTAATAGAGACAGTACTTCTTGTGCTACCCATGTCTTAGATTTCCTTAAGCCAAGGATTATATTATTCTTGGGAACTCAGATGTCAATGAACAAATTTCAATAATATCACCTTAAAGGTATTTATCGTCTGTTACAGTGATACTCCTCCAAAAATGTAGATGTCAGAGCAGATGTCATGAAACGCGAAGTAACTTCTCTCCGTACATAGCGAGACGCATAAACTTTGGAATCTTAAATTAAAGCCCTGGCTTCAGACATGCTGGTACCAATTCACCCAATAATACATCAGCTGACTTTCTCTATTTCCTCCCTAGTAACTGCACAGCCAGTCTCTTAATGACTTAGTTGGTGTTGTGAAACTAACATCTCTTTATCTAATTCTGCGGAAATGGAGAAATCTATTTGTCCCCAACGTCATGAGTATAGCGTGGCTTCTTTTGAGAGCAGAGCTGTCTGACAAATATAGCACCGGACCGAGTCAGAAGAGACTGACTTCCTTTTCCTGACTCTACCACCAGCCCATTGAGTGGCCTGTGCCAAATATTGCACTTTCCTGAGCTTCATATTTTTCATCTTTGAATTGAAACTCATAGTGACTGCAGTTAACATAACTAGCCGCTTTCATATACTTCTGTGAGATCTTCTAATGAAAATCTCTGGCAGTAAAATAGTAGTGGTGCTTCGTTATGTGTTTAACTGGAATCTTAAAAAGAAGAGACAGCAGTTCTCGATTGTTACAGATAGGGATTTATTTAGCAGTCTGTTCCAGTGTTGAGCTTTATTAAGAAATTCAGTACTGTCAAGAACAGTTAAAGCTTTATCTTGCTGGTGTTATAATATATAGGGGCTTTCTGGTGGCAGCCCCTGATCTTTTTATCTGTTTGTTAGAAACCTTGTCATGACCCTACCTCAGGAAACAGTCTCAGGTAACTGGTACCTTAGAACGTGATGGATTTTGATCTTGACTGATGATGGTCTAGTATGCAAAACTATGCTCAAAGGAAACCATTAATGGTACCAATACCTGATGGTGTTAAGATAATAAAAGAAAAGTGACATCTTGGGCCATGTGTTCATGCTGGCAAGTTGGCGTGTGGTTTTAGCGCCCGCAACACCCTAGGGTGTGCAGGGCTATTTCGTTGCATCTCTAGCTTGAATCCTGAACTTTTTTTTCTGGCAAGCTAATATATTCACAGGGTGAAGAAAAAAAAATGGGACGTGCAACCCAGTGTATAGCCTACAAAAGAAACAAGCACCTTTTAAAAATGTCTATGTTCCTCTTTCATGGGTTTCTATTCAAGTCTCATAAGCACTTATGCATCAGTTAAGATAAGCCACAAAAAGGAAAAGGGTCGGCTTCAGTTGTCCAGCGAGCATTATTATGACTTCTGCCCTCATTTTTAACAATTAATTAGAGACCTAGGTATATGGAGAGAGGAGACGCAGCTGAGCCTAGTGATAGGCCAACATTGGCCGGGAAGTGCCAACATGAGTTGCAATACACGCAATAAATCATGCGGGAGGAATGAGTGGATAATGATTTATCCCAGACCTTACTGATGGTATCTTGTTGCCTGTCACAGGGTGTAGGATTTTTATGTGATTTAATGTTACACTGGACAGACCATTTACACATATTTCTTTGAAGCAGTTTTCCCTAAACTTTATGCAACACTTGCATAGCAATCGCTGGAGCAAAACTGAATTTCTGGCTGTTCTTTCACCCAGAAAGTCCACAGAAACTTTAACATGATTATGAAATTGGACCTGAAAATTTACAGAGACAATATGCTTTATTCGTCCTGTTCATCAGTGAGCTTTGAACACTGTACAAAAGTCACAGCCATCACCTGGGAGGCCTCATTTCCTCTCTTCCCAGGTAGGCGGCATGACAGACTGACCGGATGCCCATGAAGGCATCAAGGCCAGCTGTAATGTGGCTCACAGGTAGCTCAGGTGGATGATACTGCAAACATCCAAGAAGTTCAAATACTATGAACTGGCACTTCAAAAGAAAGAAAAGTGGTCACCCCCAAAATTTAAAAGATGCCTTGAGATGTGTCCAGATGGAGTATCACCTATCAAGACCTCCAGAGTCTTCCAGGCATTTATGAAGCTATGTGCCACAGCATGGTCATACATGATGGCTGGAGAAGCACTGCAGAGGCAGCAAGAGCACCTTGGTTGTCTTTGAGGCCCTCTACGGCTGGTGAATGCTGTTTCAGAAATCATTGATGGTACAACAGGGTACTCTGAAGGAAATTTCATCCTTATGTTACCAAGTTCAGATGAGTATGATATAAACCAGTCTTAACTGCAGTTACTGTGAGACCCTGGTAAGACTCAAACTCATATCACTTTGAAAAAGCTTGAAATAAGTGTGTTCTTGAGGATTTTGTGTGCTCTCCAAAAGTGTGGCCTAATTCAGATCTCCTTGTAGTTTGTATGTATGTGAGTAACTCCACTGAATCAGTGGCCGTATGCCAGCATAACCCTGGTGAGTGAGAACAGAAGTAGACCAAGACTTTCCACATATATATCATTTAATTCATTTATTTTATTTCATTTGCCAGGTCAAAAAAGAACTGGCAACACCCCCAAAATTACTTGTAGGTTTGACACAAGATAAAGATAAGCTTTTCCTAATTCATCATCTTACAAGTTGAATTTCTATTTAAATTTAAGTAAAGATCTTTGTCACGTTAATGAAAAAACAGAACAGATGCTTATTCTTCAGCAAAAAGAATGAGGCAACTGTAAATCGATGTGGTTTGGTCTTGGATGAGAAAAGCATTGTACACATAGTATGAAATGACAGAGCACAGCAACTGTTTTGGCTGCAAAGCCACTGTGTTCAGTATTCGACATTACAGGGCAAAAAAAAGGCTTAAGACTAAAATTAAAAAAAAAAAGAAAAATGGCATTCTTTTGTTATCATGGATTAACAGGCCTCCTCTTCTTCGAATACAGAGAAAAAATATTTTTGTGTACTTTTCTCTAAATTATCTACGCAGGTACATTATGGTACCTAAATTATTTCTTAATTAACAAAGCCAATTTTATTAATAAATCAGTGTTGTTAATAAAGCAGCCAACTCAAAGGAAGTTCTTGCCTAAAACTTCCAACATCTGAGATAATGCATGATTAAGTTCAACTGGGACAGACATTCAGGTTTTTGTTTCTCCTACATAATAAAATTACATCTGTGATTAGCAAGCATTTCATTAAAACAGCTTCCTTTTTTTTCTGTCTTCTAAAGCTTGCAGGCAGACAATGAGATGATACTGATTTGCATGGAGAGTGATCTGTCATGCTATTAGCTAAATGTAATGGAGAGAGAAATGATGCTAAAAAGGCAACTCAGAACTGTCCAAACATTCAGATTATTGGCTGTACATTTGAGTAAATCTATGCAAAAAAAAAAAAAAAAGCCTAGAAAAACAAAACTCTTTGATCTGAATACGTTTCATGCAGAAATCCACTCCAAAAGGGGAGTCAAGAGTTCATAGCAAATTCTTACTCATTTAGTCTGGCAAATTAACCAGCAGACGCTGAATCCAGCTCAGTACAGGACCAGATGGTATTCATCCAGAACTTCTAAAGGAAATAGTAAAATTATTAAACATGATGTGTAATCTCTTGCTTAGGACTACATTGTTGCCAGAGAAAAAAAGTTGCACAAATGTGATGCCAATGTTTAAAAATGTCTGCAGGGGAACTAAACCCTTGGAATTACAAGCCGGTCTGTAAGCCTGGCATTCACAGAAGGAAGACTGGTGGGGATGGTAATACACAGATAAAGATCTCTGGACACACGGTCTGCAAAAATTTTGTAGAGGAAAGCCACACCTTGTAGATTTAGAGATTGGAGCATGTGAACAAGATGATCCAGTTTGTTTTAAACAGTAACTACGTAGTTGTTGGGATTTGCACAAGATGGCATTCCCTCAGTCGTTCTGCGCTTGTTTTTGGTTGAAGTTAGTACCCTCTGGAGTGAATCATGGCTCAGTACCTATCCCTCAACCCTTCATGTCTATGGTCTACCCTCTGCCTCCCATCACTATGCTCTCCACTCTTTGCTGGCTCCACAGTACGTGACTAATCCGAGAGGCTCCACAAAGCAGACTGCATCCAAGGCAGCTTGGTCCATTTTGCGTTTCTGCCAAGTACATGAAGGCTCTGGCCATGGCTGCTGGCCTCATTGGTTTCAGCCCTCTAGCATGTGCTTAGGAGGCATGCCTTGACGCTGTAGCAGGCCCATCCCTTGGGATGGGGCTAGGTGAGGGGCTCTTGCCATCCCGGGGAAGCTGGTCCTTCACACCTTCCCACCTACAGTTGAGACCAATGTGAGAGCCATGTGCTGGCTTTATTGTGTTTGTTGGACTGACCTGCAGCCCTGGCCAGCCTCTCACCCCCTGACAGCAAGGGGGTTAGTGGGACCATGTGGCAGTATGAACTACCGGTGGCCAGCTGTGTCCAGGACTTCCAGAGGCGAAGAATGTTATGCCAAGTCCTCCACAAGAGCCCACGGCTCTCTGACAGTTCAGCTTTTTCCATGTGGCACGGTCATGGCAGGCTTTTTTATGCACAGCCTGGTCTGCCGCTGCCATCACCGGTGGGCTTCCATCGGGAAGACATGAATGGCAAAGGAGGAAGCCATCTGCTCACATGTCATTCAGGACAATAAACCTGACAAATGTCATCTGAATTTGCACAGAAGTGAGCTGCCATGCAAACATTGCTCTGGGCTACCTTTGCAAAAGTGGAATGGAAAAGTCTGATTTCCTTCTCTCCCCAGGAAAAAAAAAAAAGTCAAAAAGGCACTCTCTCCTTAGGCTGGCAATCAGAAGCAAATACTTGGAAGCCAAGTTCCTGGCATCCATGAGCATCATGTGGACACAGAGCCAGTAAGCCATGAGTAGCTGGTGATTCAATGGTGGTCATGCCAGTAAAGGCCTTAATAACTCAGTAGAATACATGCTGAGTTTTTCAATGACTTGCATGCGTGCCTCAGGCTTCATGTTTTGTTTCTTTAACTTAAATATTATTCTCTCATGCTACAGGCACAACCCATATCACTGAGCTGCTGTATCACTTCTTGGTTTGTCTCTTCAGTGCTTCTCTAGACAAACCTTCCCAAAGCCTGGGATGATGGCAATCAATGTTCACAGATAGTCCTGGAAGACTTATCTGGGCTGAGGGAGCACAGTTTGCATGGATTTGCATGCCAGAAAGGACTAGGAGAATCATGGAAGCGGGAGTTTAGGAGCAAATTAACATCATGGACAAGGAGGAAACCATTGGTCTGGAGTGAAACAGGGAACAGCAGGATTAAAAGATTGGAAATAAAAAGTAGGAAAGAAAAGTAGGAGTGAAAGGCAATTATGAATGGAGCCCCACAGGAAGCTTTGCTACAGCTGTTCATCACTTTCATAAATGCTCCAGAAAATGGGAAGAGAGGTGAGGTAAAAGAGTTTTCTGCTGATGGTAAGTCATTCAAGGAGAGAAGAAGCAAAAGCTGACTTTGAAGAACTGCAGAAAGCTCTTTCTGATGAAATGAGAGAATAAAAATCACTGCAAAGTAGAAAACAATTGTAGTTTTTCATGAACAGTGTAGGGCTCTAAACTAGATATTACTATGCAGGACACTAATAAACTTACAGTAGATTCTTCCATGAAAACATCAGTTCAATTCCCAATAGTTTTAAAAAAGGCAAATAAGATTACAGGAATTATTAGGAAAGGAACAGAGGAAAAAACAACATAAAAACTCAATATGCCATTATTGAAATTCTTGGTTCATCCTTATGCGCTAGCATCTGTGAAAGACGGCAGAATAACTCGAAAAGATTTTAGACCTGGGCCACAGTGCTCATGGGAGGTATGAAACAGCTTGTTTACAAGGAATGAATAACTAACCTGGTGTTCTTCAGAGAGGACAAAATCATGACAGGTACAGAGAAGCTGACGTCAGAATGATAATTCACTCTCTGTCACGATACAGGATACAGTACAATAGCCCCAGTGCAATCTCTTTGATTGCAATGATCCCTCTAATTTGTCTTCCCTTGGAAACACCGCTGATATCAGCCATTCGACACAACCGAAACTGATTTCTCTAATGCAGATCTAATAGAAGGTGCCAGGAATCCAGAAAGATCTCTTCTCTTCCACATTAAGAATAAGCCCAGAACAACAATTTGACATCTTGCTTACAGAAAGACTCAAACTCCATTACAGGCTATTTAATTCAGTAACGGAATTGCTAAACCCAATTACCCAGCCTGTGTTTTGCAGCAGGTCAGACTATTATAATAATTATAAATAATTATAATAGCTTTTTTTTTATACAGAAAGGTATCTTAAACCTCAAGATTGTTCAGATCGAATGCTACTTTATAACAGAAGAACATTCTCTAAAATTTGAAGACTTCATTGAAGTGACTCACATACAGATACAGAAAGCAGGATCAGTGTCTTCAGCATAAAGGACACCTTAGAAAGGCAGACATAGCCTACAAAAATTGTTCTGAGTTGGTTTGCTGTTGGGTTTTCTTTTACAGAAAGTCATTCTCAAAGGAAAGAGAAGTTGTTAACCACAGGTTTGAGCAGCTTGGACTAGTTGGCATCTTGAGGTTGTCTGTGAAAAAGAGCAAAAAAGCAACCTAAATTCACCAGTCCTTTCCAAAAAGCATCCGTTACATTTCCTGTGCACAACTGCTACTAAATCAGCACCTGCCTTGGCTGCCATTTCAGCTGTTCGGGGTACTACAGCAACTTGAAATTGTCAGGGAAAATGTTCAGGAAATACTGGAGCAGTTACAAATAAATTCAAAACTAAACCAACAAAAACAGTTTTCTATGTTTAATTAAATGGACAATGTTTGTCATTTAATAGAGGGGTTGATTAGTAACACCCATCAATTTAGTCATAGAAAACATATTAAAAAAAAATGAAGGTGAATTAAGCAGCTTATTTCAGAGGTGTTGGTACCTAATGTTCAAGCTTAATTCTCAATCAATGCAAAAATGGAAGCATATTTTAACTTTTATTGCTTCAATGTGATTTTCTGCCATTTTGAGATTCACAACTGGCAAAATAAACCAGAATGTGTCATTCTGGATTAATTTCCTACCAGTACTTTACACCCGTGAAGCTGGAATTGACCCCTGCTGGACTGAATGTTTCTTTCAGCTGAGGCAGCCACGCGTTATACACGCTGATTGCCAGCTTGAGGCGTTTTATCGCAGATTTTGAAAAACTGCAAGAATCTGTAAAATAAATGGAAAACATATAATTAATCTGCTAAAGAAAAGGTAATTTAGAAATCAGAACTTTAGATGTAACTTTTCAGTCAGCTCTCCTACAAACCCGTTAATGGCACTATAGAGCAAGGCTGGAGGGACTGCAAAAGAAATCTGGGCCTTCCAGTCTTTGTATATCAATGTTAAGGGGTCCGAACATGTTATTAGGAACCTGTTATTGCTCTGCCTATTTAACTAGAAGAGATTTTAAATGTGAAATTTTTTTTCAATTGAGTTATAGCAGCAATTCATTTATAATATCAGTTTACATTTTTGCCATAAACAAGCTGTATACTAGAAGTTAAAAGCCCATGACTTTGCGGAAACATCAGAGGATGATGTTTATGCATTCAAAAAGCAGAACTCAGAAGAAAGAGGGTTTTTTAAACAATCCAGACTGTTGTGTTTTACACTAATATGTAACTAATGTGGCGCAGTTTATCAGTTCATCAAGTTTGTATTCAGGTCATGCTTACAAATACTTAAAGGGAGGGTGCGAGGTGGATGGAAACAGTCTTTTTTCAGTGGTGCCCAGTGATAGGACAAGAGGTAACGGGCACAAGCTTGAACATAGGAAGGTCCATCTTAACATGAGGAGGAACTTCTTTACTTTGAGGGTAGTGGAGCACTGGCACAGGCTGCCCAGAGAGGTGGTGGAGTCTCCCACTCTGGAGACATTCAAAACCCGCCTGGATGCCGTCCTGTGCAACCTGTTGTAGGTGACTCTGCTTTGGTGGAGGGATTGGACTAGACGATCTCCAGAGGTTCCTTCCAACCCTGACCATTCTGTGATTCTGTGATTCGTGTACAAGTCCTTGCACTGAGAAAATGTGTAGGCTTCTGCTTATATTAACCAACAATTCTAATGCCGTACTTTCATAGGGTTTGACCCAAGAACATTGAAATTAGTGAGTCTTTCTGTTGACTTAAGGAGGTTTGGATCATGCACGTGCAGCACTTTCATATGAATTTAGTACTTCACCAAATGAGATAAACATAAAAGCTCTTGTTTTTCTGAGCATACCCAGTCTTCAGTCTGCTCTGAAAAATGTGCAGGTAAGGATCATCTTCGTGTAAGGCATGCAAAATCTCTGCTATGTTTTTCTCTTCTCTGCCCTTTTATTCAGCTACTTCTAGCATTTAAAATGTTGTTGGTTGAGAGACGGATTTGCCTCTCTCATCACTCACTGGTTGTGATTTATTGGCCGTGGCAATACAGGCTCCCTCTGAGAAATACTGCAGCGATGTGAGCAGGAGCAATCTTGCAAGGGGTTAATTCTGTAATCTTTTTTGTAGCCTGTTTATAATCCCAACAGTGGGCCAGTAACAGAAGAGGGTGGATCTAAAAAAGTACCGGAGAGGATGTGTGTGTGTGTGTGTGTGTGTGCATACATGTGAGTGTGTATGTGCACGCATGCTTTGCTTTTCTGAACTGCCTTGTGTGCCCCCAGAATAAATCTTGTTCAGCCTGAACGGGGCTCTGTGTGCCGGCTGTTCCCGACAGAGACTTAGAAGAGCTTCCTTGCACAACTGCCTCTCCCATATTTCTCCCGAGGATTTCATTCAGAAATGTATTTGTTTGCTGAAAGAATGGGCAGATAGTTACAGACCCACCTTCTTCTTCATCAAAGCTGACCTGTGGATACTGAAGAATGGAAATAGTTGATGCTAGCTTCCTCGGGAACAGTACCAATATTACTGCTTTCCTGTGCGATATCATCTTGGAAAATGACACTTTTTTCTGTGTGGATGATCCACCTTACCCTTCTAAAGGTATGTATAGAAAAACAGGGGTTTTTTCAGGCAGATTTAGTTCTGGCTGGAAGTAGAGGTACTATGGAAAGTAACAGCTACAGGCTTTTTCTGTGAGGGAGCGCAAAATCAACTGCTTGCTGATAAGTTAGGATGACAAACAGGCAGGAAAGAATTTAGTATGTGCTGGTTTTCCATATTAAAAATTCAACTAGAACAAAATTTGGCTATAATGGCAAACTGAAACAGTAGCACTACTGGACACAAAATGTAAACAGCTCTGCTAAGGACTTGGGGAAACATGATTTTTACTCTTTGAGCAATTCAGTAACAATGGAATTATTTGATCTGATGCTGTGTATGAAAGTGATTAAATATGAGATTATAGCCCTCTGAGGCTGAAAGAAACATCCACGTATTAAAATATTTTTGATTGCTGTATCATTTCTTACTTCTGCATAAAGGAGGAACTCCCACAGTGAGTGAGCAGTGCACGCTGAGTAGTGTGAGCAGAACCTGCTTTTAAGAAGTTGTATTGGGCTCTCCAAATGTACATTGCACTGCATCTATTGTATTGTAATGTTATGCAATTCAGGTAGATCAGGGAAAGTTTAAGGATTTCAAAACTTCCACTGATTTTGCACTGGTGTAAAGATGTAAACCTTAGTAAAACTGAATAGAAAAAGGCTTTTCCCTTTTGATTCAAGGATGAAACTTATAATGCTAATCTATGAGGTGTATACTGCATAACCGATTTTTCCTCGTGACAATTTTCAGATTTGCATCAGATAATTCGGATTCTGCTGTATTGTTTGATATTTCTGCTCAGCGTTTTGGGGAACATCCTGGTAATTACAGTGCTGATAAGAAACAAGCGGATGAGAACAGTCACCAATACGTTTCTGCTGTCACTTGCAGTCAGCGACCTGATGCTCTGCATTTTCTGCATGCCGTTCACCCTCATTCCCAACCTGCTGAAAGATTTCATTTTTGGTAGCACTGTTTGCAAAACTGCCACTTATTTCATGGGTAAGTCTTGGAAGTTTGTACTTATTTTGAAGACTGACTAAGAAGATATGGGAGAGGTTCATTAAAGACCACTGAAAGCTGGTTGTTTCCATCTGCGACTGAACAGTGACCAAAACCACGAAGAAACAACTTGGTAGTGCAGATCTTCATGGTTCTGGTTTTCTTAGGCTGATCCAGCAAAACACAGAGGCACCACTTAATTTTAACGACACGCAGAAGTGTTTGGCTGGATCAGGTTAAGTGAGAAGTCTGTTGTGTGATCAAGCTTTAATGAGGAACCCGGCACACACGCTTGCTTACCTGTCACCAAGAGTTACTAGTGGTGTTCAGATCACCCATCAGAAACGGCTTTGCCTACAGATTTTTGGTAGCAGTGATACGTGAAAAAAAAAAAAAAAAAAAAGGCCAAAGTATTTGTGGAGTTGGAAATTAGAGCAAACACTTTTTGAGAACAGACTCAGCGCGATCAGATCTCACCAGGAGACGACAAAATACAGACACAGGTTTTAGAGGCCGACTTTAAGAAACACCACTTTTATATGCCCCCTTTATATGCCCCATACCCTCTTTGGTTCTGGAGCCAGGACTTTCAAAATGCCTGGATTATGTATGACTGTGTAAGCAACATTGTCTCACTTCCAATATTTCCTGTGCGTTTGCTTGTTTCTTAAAAAAAAAAAGAAAAAAAAAAAAAAGGAGAACATTATGTAAGTTTTTGCTACCTTGGGATGCCCTCAGTTACTTACAGAAACCTTAGGTCCCCTTTCAACCCATGCCCTTGAGCACTTTGATGTAATGTGAAAGTACACACCTAAAGTGCACGAATGGGAAAGCAACATCTTTTTGTAGATAAAACCAATAAAACTAAAGGCCATGTTTAAACAATTGTAATGAATTGCTGTCATAAATACCATAAGAAACTACTGAAGCGTTGTCATCTTTCTCTTATTTCACACTCTGTAAATTACTTTATAAAAAAATCCAGTGAAATATTTTCGAACATGAAGGTTTTCATTATGAATGTGTTTTATTTTAAGAATCAGAATGTGGATATTTCCCATTAGCAATTCAAGTTAACAGGGGCTTCTATTGACAAACAGACACGGACTCCATCATATTACCTATGCTCTTAATCTCTCACTTTAAGATGTAGGAAGACTTATTTTAAATTACAGATAATATGTGTAAAATAAGCTGTAAAGATACTGGCATTTTATATTTTGAGCCACATTAGAACTTTTACAAAGGCTATTAAATGAAAGGTCATTCACTGAAAGATAAATTTGTGATAAAGTTAAGAAGAAATATCTATAATCTTGCAGTGATAAACTGAAGCACCTCAGTGACAGAAATACAGACCACTGTTACATTTTATAACTATGAACAGAAGAAATTAAGGGCACTTGAAGGACAAAGATTCTGCTTCATGACTTCATTTCTCCCGCTTTGTAACACCATTAGCATCTAATTAAAAAAGTGGTAACACATTTAATTCACTTGAATGAGAAGATTAGATCAACAGACAAGCAGGACACTTACAAAAATTAAAACAATAGAAGAGGGACTGTAAACTTCTGTGTTAAAAATGTAATTGACAGCATAACAATTCCACTGATTTCAAATGCTTGTTTGAATTTCAGTGCAATTACTGGAGTGTATAAACCACAGCAGAGAAGAATTCGGAGAAAAGGTGTCATCTTTCCCTGTTATCAGAATTTCACAGTTTGAGAGAA
>NW_009648963.1:5349243-5362088 GCF_000708025.1 Charadrius vociferus | reverse complement strand
AGACTCACACCTATTGCCCACACACCCTGTGCTGACTTAATCAGTATATTTATAAATATTTTAGCTTATAAATAGTTTGCTGTGTTTTAAATTTTATATATGCATACAGAAAGTCAGCAAGACTATTTGAAAATAATCCGAACATCTAAAACAAGAGAATAACCTTTTTCTTTATTTTGTATGTACAGGTGTCTCTGTAAGTGTATCTACATTCAACCTGGTTGCCATATCTCTGGAGAGATACAGTGCCATTTGCAAACCTCTGCAGTCCAGGGTCTGGCAGACAAAATCTCACGCCTTGAAAGTGATTGCTGCTACCTGGTGTGTTTCCTTTACTATCATGTCACCGTACCCAATTTACAGCAAACTGGTACCTTTTACCAAGTATAACAACACCACAGCAAATATGTGTCGGCTCCTTTGGCCAAGTGATGTCATTCAGCAGTCTTGGTAAGACATAACTGCCTGTTAGCAAATGCATAATTAGCTGGTGGAAAACAGGATTTCATGGTAGCATTAAGCTGATTGAAAATCAAGTATTAACCTCCAGCAAACATTTACACTTCCATCATGCTTATGTGAGAAGTGAAAAAAAAAAAATAAATTTTTTAAGCTGCTTACATTTTGACACTTGTATGACTTTTCCCATGTCGTAGCAATGATACCCAACATGGCAATGATTCCCACTCTATGGTCTGCTAAGCCCCTCCTGTCACTGTAAAGAAAGCATCCGTCACTCTTCAAGTAGGAATACTGCTTTCAGTCATTTATACATAAATGTAAACGTTTTCAGAGCAATCCTTGATGAATCTTTGAAAAGCCTGGACACATGCAAGTGTCCATCTGAGTGCAGAATACAAAAACTTTGAGAGATTGCAAACGCCTTTCCTGAGAACTGAACCCTTTCGGTAGTCATTTACAGAGCATAGGGATGGGGAGATGAGGGGAGAGACAGTGCTCCAAGCCTTACACGTCCAGGCAGAGTAAGTAAATACCAGTGCTATCAAGCCACAATGTTATTTAGACATTGTGACCTTGCACAGTGACTAAACGCTTGCACTGGCACGGGAAAAATGTAAGACTTTTTTTGTCTACTGAAGGCCAGCTGGAACTGGGCACAAGATTAAAGTACGTGCCACTTCAGTATGGTGTATCCACAAATGCAGGAATTTTATATTAATGCTTTCAGTAGTCTCAGGTATTTGCCAGTACGAGAACAGATGAGGAGGGAGGTTGCAGGGCGACATTCTCTTCTCCGGGGAGTCGTTGCAGATTCCCAGGTGTGTTAGTGAGTTTGCACCAAAGTCCCGGGGAGCAGAAGAGACGTAGGCTGGCGAATGCTTTCAAACAGAATGATTTCCCCAACTTTTAATCCCATTAGATAAGCCCCCTAGGAGAGTAACAGGTGTGCAACCACATAAAAGCTGCTTCCTTTAGCGAGGGGGTTGCCAGCCCTGGGATCCCTCCCCGGGGGCTCTGTGTGGCCCCAGGGATGGAAGCCCAGGTGGTGGCTGCTCCGTCCTCGCCCGTGTGTGCCACCACCCTCGGCAAGTCCGAGCTCACCGAAGGAGCGACTGCCGGTACCAGGGGCTCCTTCGAGAATCAGCAGCTGCTCTGCAAGGCAATTTTGACATCGTTCAAAGCTACAGGGCATCTGACACTCATCTGGTTGCAGCAGAGGGTCCCACTTCACGGGCAGAGAGACCTCCTACCCCTGCTCACTGCTTTGGGAGCACACATCTCCTCTGGGCACACGGAGGGTGGGTGACAGATGTTTGGCAGCCACGATAGCCTTGTTCCTGCTGTTCTTTTCTGGGGGAAGAAGGAGGAGAAGAGGTGGGAAGCTTCTAATTTCCAGAGCTGTCAAAATGATGCTATGTATTGGCATGAAAAAATTTCAGAAAAATCTTGAAATCCTGTTGTCCCCCCGAATTCTCACCTGGAGAAAATGGAGTCTTTCTGGTTTCATGGTGTTCCCTGGTCTCTGTTTGTCTTTTGATTCTTTAGGTACACTTTCCTGCTACTCATACTCTTTCTTATACCTGGGATTATAATGATGGTTGCGTATGGCCTGATTTCTTTGGAACTCTACAGAGGAATAAAATTTGATGCCAGCCAGAGAAAATCTTCACGAGGTAACAATGCATTTAGGTTTGGGGCTTTTTTTAAGTGTGAGTTGAAGATACGAGCAGTCATCTTGAGGCTACTAAAAGCAAAATTTTCTATTTGCAAAAATAATCATTATGGTCAGTTATAGTTGTGAAATTACCAGATGCATTTGTTGATTGAAGTTATTCCATTATTCACTAGCAAATAATTCATCACCTATGGCTTGTTTGCAAGGGCAGGATACACTAAATTTGTAATTTGCTTATTATAGAAATACCAAGATTTTTTTTCTGGCCATGGGGGAGGACTGTTTCTGTAAATAAACACCACAATAAAAATTGTCAAATTAAGATAGAGGCACATAATTTTGAAAATAATCTTCAGTAAATACTTGAGCGAACAGTGTTGTTACATCTTTTGCATCAATTTGAATAGAGTTGAGACATATATTGGGAGATAGCAGACGCAGAGCAACTGATACACAACTGACTTGGAATGAGGACAGTGCTTTCTTTGCAGCGGTTGTTCAGCCACGAATTATGTTATTTATTTAGACTTAGACTCCACACTTTGTTTTGTATTTTGAAGCACTGTTGAGAGATATTTTGCCAACTATTTAAGTACTGATTTGCATGTACAGAAAGAAAAATAAGTACCTGCAGCGCCAAATACGAGGATGGAGATGGATGCTACCTCAACAAAACCAAAAGAAAAAGGAAAATGCCATTGCAGCAGCTCTCTGCCACTAGCCACAGCAAAATAGACAGGGTGAGAAGCAGCAGCTCTTCTGCCAACTTAATGGCCAAGAAACTCGTCATCCGCATGTTGATGGTGATAGTGATTTTGTTTTTCCTTTGCTGGACTCCCATCTTCAGTGTCAATGCCTGGCGCGCGTTCGACACCACTTCGGCAGACCAGCGTCTCTCGGGAGCTCCTATCTCCTTTATCCACTTGTTGTCCTACACTTCTGCCTGCGTAAACCCTATCATATACTGCTTTATGAACAAGCGTTTCCGCATGGGTTTCCTAGCCACTTTCACCTGCTGCGCTAAGCAAAAGCCCCCTGCGATACGGGGAGAGGTTGGCGATGAGGAGGAGGGGAAGACAACAGGGGCTTCACTCTCCAAGTGTTCTTACACACACATGAATGCATCCGCACCCCCCTGAGCTGCGTCAGAAGAGGCTACCGGTGGCCTACAGAAATACAAATATTTATCATCTGGTCTTGGAAAGTGACTGTGGCATCAGCTGAACATGATTTAGTTCTGAGGTAATGAAACACTTCAGCTGACAGTAAAACGCAGTGACAATTTTATGGGAAATGGATGCTATCACTGTCTGAGCTTTATATCACTTTCCCTGCAAAAGTACAAAGGAGGAAGAGGGCTCTTTGAAGATAAGGGACTTTATAAAAAGCCTTAGAAGATGGTCTATTTGTCATAAATTCTCCTGTAAAAATTGGTGTTCTTTACAGTTTCACTCAGTTTTCAGTGTAGTTCTGAGTATCTCTTAAAATTCCCAAGACTGATAGATTCTCCTCAAACATGAATACATGTATTGCAGTCTTCACTTCAGTATCTATGCCTCATAATCAAAATCTTTCAATTACATTTGTAGTATTTTTTCACATTATTTTTGCTGAGCTAATACATGTTGAGATCCTTTTGGTGTCACAGTCAATTAAAAGAAGAATTTTGGGGTGGGGAGAATGGGCTTGTCCATATGAAAATAATGCTTTTAAGTAAAATAATTCTCTTTTTTTTTTAATAAAATGAAAATAAAGATTGGTGACCTTGTGGATGGAATACATTCTTCATTTAGGCAACAACCTAAGTTAACATCATTTCATGTATTTTTGGAATAAAACCCATAGAACAAGCACAAAGAAGTGGTTTTCTTCCCTGGAAGTGTTCAAGGCCAGGCTGGATGGGGCTTTGAGAAACCTGGTCTAGTGGGAGGTGTCCCTGCCCATGGCAGAGGGGTTGGAACTGGATGATCTTTAAGGTCCCTTCCAACCTAAACCATTCTGTGATTCTATGATCTCTATGATCTCTTCTGTGCAGCTGCGAGCACCCACGCGTGCAAGCGACTGGGTCTTAGGTGAGCCCCAAAGGCTCATGTAGAAATTGTCACACTGGGAAGCACAGGGATAAATGCTTGGGATACAGGCAGAGAAGTGATTTTACAAAAGACACAGGACTGAAGATGTCGGACAATGGCCACAGTAGTAATACATTTCACAAATACATTCACAGTCACTCCTGTTGTGGTACTGCCTACGTGAAAACAGAAGCCATTGGATGTAGAAAGGCAGAAACAGCACACACAACGAGCAAAGGATGAAAGACTTTGTCAGAAAACATAGTTTTTCTAAACTTTGGAACAACTATTTTCTCCAAGTACACGTATTTGTTAACAGGCGCAACATAGAAAAAAAATCTTTGAATGACGTAACTATTGGTAGTTTATTGAGCAAGGAACTCGGGCTCCTTCCTGTGCAGCACACGGGCGAGTGTGGGCATTCAGGTCGTGCCCTTTGCTCTGTGGAGCCCGGCAGAAGTTATTCAGTTGTTTTGTTTTGTGAATATATCCTGTTGGAGATGCTTCTATCTTCTAGCTGAGTCGATATCATTTTAAAAGCTTGTTATTATGTGAGATTAAATTTGAGCAGAGTGTGGAATGTAGACGTGGATATTAAATACAACCACTCTCAAGGTTTTTAATCAGGAAAATCTGATCTCTTTACGGAATGATTTTAAATGGGAAATATATTTTGAGTTCCAGGCACCCAGATTCATGTTCTGCACTCACTTATTGCCTGAAACAGTTTACCCATACAACTTAGCACACAACTTTGGCTATTATTTTTTTTGCATCCAGCTTGTCCACAGACAGGAAATTAAAAAAAAAAAATCTAAACACTATTTATGAACAATCCATAGAAACAATGTTTTGCCTGCCATGTTAATAAAGTAGCACTCTTCCTGGAACGGTACTGAGACTACTGACATTGATCTGACCTTTTGCAAATACCCACTGAATTAAATTATGGGATTTAATTCATAAGAATGAAATGAAAATTTTACTTCACTTAAGGGTGCAGGATGAGACCCTCTACAAACCTGTCCTGTGTGTTGAAACTGAAGGAACAAACCTAACTGCTTTTGGATTTCTGTGGAACAGTGAGAGCAGAAAAAAATATTTGTGAAGTATTTTACACCACTTGAAAGTCCGGCTTTATTATAGGACATAGTTTAAGAATTTTTGTTTAAGTAAAAAAAATAAATCACATTTTAATAGTATACTGGATGTTAATATTGCTGACTATGCACTGTAAAGTGACACAGCCTATTTTACACTTTTCTATGCACTTTAAAAAAGCAAATTCCTTTCTGTAGGTGTAGATTCTCCAGTACCTTTAGAGCCCGTGTAGCGGTACATGCACCGTTCACCTGCTCCCACTGATTTAGTCTGAGCATAGTGGTTTCAGATGAAAGGCAAAAGCTATTTTCAACAATGCCTTAATCAGATCACAGACCCCCCGTGGCCTCCAGTACCTGTGGCTGAAAGGAGCAGAGTCTCTGATTGATTCCCCACGTGTAACTCTCAGGGAGCACAATTTGGAGGTGATGAATGAAGGAGGCAGGAGAAGAAGATCCTGATGGAGCGGTGGTTGAGCAACAATCAAGAAAGGGTTAGAAATGTGCCAGAAAGGACACTTTGCCATTTGCCCAGGGCTTATTTTGTGCATGTGTCATTCTTCCCCTCCATTGCCCTCTACACACCTTTTTTTTTTTTTTTTTTTTTAAAAAAACCAATCATGAACTCTTTGGCCAAGCTCCTGAAGTCACAAGCCTTAACCCAGATTCCAGCAACAAGTAGGAATTAAGTTTTAAAAATGTAATTTTCAATCCAGTCATTTGGGCATCTTCTGCCCTCCTAGCAGAGGCAATTTCAGCCTTTCTGCACCTGGCATGCATTTTAATGCCATTTTCCCTGATCTGTGCATTGCAGAAATCATTCCTGCCTCTGAATGTTGCCCTTTCTTTGCTAAAGAGTTGTGGAATCCTCCCAGCACCTTTAATTCAGACAGTGCCATTAATGGAAATGTATCTTCAACAATAAATACAAGTGGAATAAACTGATATAAAAGTAAAATAAACTATGAAGTCTCCTTATTTTAACATCACTATTTTACAGGGGTTTGGGGGAGAAATCCTATCCTAAAAGTCTACTTTTACAGTGGGCAGTACCTAAAGGCAAACTGTTTTCCAGATGTAGCAGACAAACGGCAAAACAATACATTTCAGGTGTATAATGCCCATAAATCTCTGAAGTTTTACTCTTCTTCCCCTTTGTCCCCTGACTCCCAGGTTTTTTTTGCTCCTGTTGTCTTTCTCTTATTCTTTTCAGCTGCATGTCACCATCTCTTTTTCTTCCTTCCCCTTCCCAGTCTCTCAATTGCTTTCCCCCCACCAACAATTGCTAGATTTTTTTTTCCTGTTTGAGAGGTTTATTTTCCTTCCCAGATTTACTTCCCCAGAAAGCACTCTCATCTTCATTCCCCCCTATCATCTCAGGCTGACAGACGCCTGAAACACATTACTCCAAGCAATATATCCTGCCCATAACGCAACAGTTCTGCCATCGCCTCTTACAACCCCACGTCTGAGTTCACACATCATCTCTCTTGGCCACCGGCTCCTGGCGTGCTCAAACAACAGCATATACTAGTCCATAAAATAAAACTGCAGCGCTAAATTATCCAAGTCCGCCTTTGCTACTTCTGTCATTATTACTTGCAACCTGTATTATTAGGGCGCTCTTTAAGACAGATGCCTAAAATACTGATAAATGCAGCAATTAGTGGGGGGTCAAATTAAGGATATATTTCACTGTTGCCAGGGCAAAATACAGGTGCTCTGAATGAAGTGGCATGTGGATTTGGAACTGCAGACACTAAAGGTTTACACTCCCCTTACATGAGTTGTGATCGCTTTTCTGATGCCACCAAGCCCTTCTTGGCAAGGTGGTGAGGCTGTCCAGGGTACTGTCTGCTCCTCCATCCTTGTCTGCTCCTCCATCCCTGTCTGTTCCTCCATCCCCTTCTGCTCCTCCATCCCTGTCTGTTCCTCCATCCTCTTCTGCTCCTCCATCCCTGGCTGCTCCTCTGTAGGCATTTGCTCCTCCCCTCCTGCTCCTCCATCCCCTCCTGCTCCTCCTGCCTCTGAGCTCAGGGAAGGTGCAACCCGCATTCACACATTGTGCCTCATTGCGACACTTTTCTGGCTTAGAATAGATTATTTCAGGATTGGACTATACTGCTATAATACACTACAATACAGTAATATTGCAGGGAAAGAACAGCAAAGGGACACCTTCTCACACAGTTCAGTGGGGTTTCTCTTGAGAGCAGGCACTCGCACAGACCACACGCACAACCGTGCCAGTGCGGAGGGCTGATGTGAAGACAGCTGCCTTTCCTGGGACCTCTCAGAGAGAGCCAGCCAGGAAAATCTGGATGACCCACCGTGTAGGGCAGGGTATAACACAGCTCATGTTTCTGAATCAAAGCTAATCCACAGTTAGACACACTCGCGCTACGCACAGCCCAGGATGCAGTAGGCATTTACTGACTGCGGTCAAACCATCTCGGAATCTTACAACTGTGATGGTGAACGCAGTTTTTGAAATTTTTTTTTTTTTCCTCATGAAGCACTAATCTTAGAAGTATTCCTTTAGGTGCTGCGAGGATTTTAATAGCCACTCATCTCTTTTGTTTTCTCAGATACCCAGTTTTTCATAGCCGATGCTTTTTTATACAAATCAAGATACACAAACTAAGAGTGTCTTCATATTCAAGGACTGTACTTACTCCCTCTTTCATTTCTCAGGATTTGGGTAAACATGCCTGTGGTTTTTTTCCCCCTCAGTCTAAACTGAATGGATGTTGAGCGAAACTTAGGGTTCCTCGTGGGAAAAGATGCCTATTCTCAAGAGGAAAGTGAAGAAAGAGAAAACTAATGGCTCTGAGTAAGAATTACATGAAAGGAGAGGCTCTAATCTTTTTACACAGCATCAGAGACAGGATGGTAGAGAGTATAAAAAAGTCGGGGTTTTGGGGTTAGGTTTTGGGTTTTGTTGGGTTTTTTTTGTTTTGTTTTTTGATTTTTTTCACAAAATGTCTTGCCCTTCTATTTAAAATATGACACAGACCAATTGAACCACACTCCAGTGCGCAAGTCGGTCAGCAGTTTGCTTGCCCCCTGACCACAGTTTTCCGATCCATTTTTCTATATGCATTATGCATTTCTGTTAAACGGCTCCAGCTTTTTATGTACCACCCATCCTCATTCTCTCATCAGTTACCTCCACAGCAGAGCAGTGTGTGCCTTAAAGCTGGCGGAATTCCTAAGTGGTTTATAAAAAGACCCATATCTAGCATTACCTTTTTATTTTTTTGTTGCCTCCCGCAACGCTTGTTAGACTGCCTTGGGTACCTACCAAAGAAAAAAATCCGAAAAACAAAGGAAATATTTGTGAATTGTGAAGCTCCTGCTTTGCTTGACTAATGGCAAATCATCCCTGCAAGCAGTTATTTGTCAGCATCTCTACAGATAATTAAGGCACGAAGAGTGTTCTTTGGCCTCCGCTCCCAGTTGTGGCCAAAAAGCACTAATTTAGAGCTAGTGAGATGTCAGTTGTCCACTGTACTGCGAGATGAGAACAAAACACCTTCATTAGCACCAGCAGGTAGCAAACATCAAGTAGGAATCATCCCCTATGGAGTAAACACCATTTCATTGATTTCCTGCTATTTTGGCAATTATTAAAAATTTTAAAAATATCTCCTGATAGAATGAAGAAATACTACTTATATACCGAGTTTGATTTAAAGCAGCATACGAATGGCTGCGTAGCTCCCGTCAACATGGTACAAACACCAGTGTTACAAAACCAGTACAGAGAACAGTCACACATATAGAACCTCAACACATAGGAAAGAGGAGGGGCTGCTCATGTTCTTGGTTTGCTGTCAGACCCTATTTTTATTTTATTTTATTGAAAGGGACAGTGGTTCAGGCTTTGTTCTGAGAGTATTTAGCAAATGATAAGGGGCCCTATTCGTGACCAAGTGAAGAATAACATACAGAGGTGAAAGCACAGGGGCAACCACAGTAAATAAATGATGATACCCATGAGAGAAGTGTCCAGCCAGCTGGGAACACTGCGTTGACCCTTACAAACCTGCTATGGGCCTTCTGACACCTGGGATCTTCAGGATTTCACAGCTAAACTGAAGGCCGATGCAGAGTAACCAGAGCCGCTTCCTTGCCCTGAAACTGGCTCAAAACTCAGTCCCCACGTCAGTGGTGGCACCTGGCAGCATCACTGTGTGACTGGCCTGCTATTATTGCAAAGGAATATGAGGATAGTAACGGTATCCAAGACACACGGTCTTTGGAGATGCTTTTTCTGGTGGCCTCCCAAAAGATGGTCCTGCCACAGTCCACAGGCAAGTAGGAAAAATAACGCTACGGTTATGGCACTGAAACTAATTCATGATATCAGAGAAGATGCCGCAAACCCAACCTCAGGTCCCTTCTGGTGTCCCAGGGTGCTACGACCCATCTAACGCACCTCTGATGGTCTGGTGGGGAAGGACAGGGGTCATCACAGGAAGCTGCCGTGTCTCGGAGGCAAAGAGCTTTTTATTTGCAGTCTGGATGTGGTCAGTATTCAATCAAGTCACACGAAAATCTGTGGTGACTAAAGCAAATTTTCAGCTCTAAAACCGGTTCTCCCAGGGGATTTTTAATCAGAAGAAACTTCCTCTAATATCAGAGCCCTCGCTTCCCCAGGATTGCAGGTCTAGGAAAAGGATCCAGAAAACATATCTCCACACCCTTGTGTTTATTAAATAAGAAACCTGTTTAAATAGTGTTAACTGACTGAAGCAAAACAATACAGTCCAGGAGAGACTGTCAGGCACAGCTGTGAGTTCCCTGGTATTTTTCAAGCTTTTTTTCTTTTCCTTTTTTATTTATTTCCTTCCTTTTTTCGAGCAATGAAAAGTAAAAGCTGGTGGAAGTTCAAATAACATTTACCAAAAGGCAGGGTTTTTCACAAGACATCAAGTGTTTATTAATATCCAGCACAACTCCTCCGCTGCACTAATTTGTCAAATATTTATTAAAACCTGGATGGGCTTGTTTGCTACGCGCCCGCTTACAGAGGCGGCGTAGAGAGGGAGAAGAAGAGAGAGAGGAGAAACCGCACGGTTTATCCTATATTGCTGTTGTGAGGTTTGTAAGAGATTAACGAGACCGGTAAATGAGTAAATATTTAGAAAGACAGTGACTGAAGGCAAAGCTGAATCTGACGCACGTGCAGCTGGAACCATGGTCGGGCAGAGCCCGAACAGGGGGCTGGGGGAGGAAAGATGAATGGGAAACATTTGGGCCCTGTAGAGTTGGGGAAGAAAATTATAATGAGGAGGAAAGAACAATGTGATTTGATCTGTGGATGGAGAAAATTGTTGCAAACACTTTTTGGGTTTGGATGGTCAGTACCCTCTGGAGAGGAAGGGAAGAGGCAGCCGTGCCCTGTAAGTGGAGGAGGCACGTGGGAAGCAGACAGAAGTTTCCCCGGGCAGCAAAATGGAACGAAAATCAAACTTCATTTTGGGTACAAAAGGACTGGTTTTAGGCCAGGTTGAAAGTGGAGATTTGAAAAGAAAACAACTAAGCTAGAATGAGCGTCTTTTCTTCAGGCTTTGCAGAGGGGACTGTGACAGGGGGCCGGGCCAGGCGAGCGGAGTCAGGGGTGTCCGCAGCGTGCCCCAAGCAGAGAAGGCCGATGGAGAAGTGCCCCCGGGGCGGTGGAGAAGCCGCTGGGCTCACAGCCCTGGCAGCGAGCAGGGCGCGCGGTGTCATGCCTGCGCTACCCCGGCGGCTCTCACGGGAGGGGTCTAAACTGCACCCCCACAACGTCGTTATGGTCTGCTCCCGCTGACGGGTTAAGAGGATATGACACTATGTTCCTCTGCCCCCAAAGCCCGATACTGCAGAACACTGCCCATCCGCGGGACCTGCTGAGAGCCACATCTCCACGTCCTGCCCAGCACCCAACGCAGACCTCGTCTCTGCGGCCACCGCCGCGGTGGGAGACAGCCTGTAGGGACCCTGTGTTCCACCAGACACAGCTAGAAGTGACGAAGGTTTCAGAACCCATAAAACCCCAGTTGTAGTCAGGTAAGTAGAAAAACAAGTACCTAAATAAGCAAGGGATTATTTAAAAAATAAATAAAAAACCCCCAACTCTCTCCTCCCCCACCCGCCCAAACAGTGGTGCTTCCAATTCCATAGTGACTGCTAATTGAAACAGCCTACTCTTCACGAGCATCCTGAGAATGAACTTAAGAGTGGTACTCTCTGCTAGAAGGAAAAAGGTATTCTCTCTCCTGCCCCACCTCCAGCTCACTTTTGCTAAAGTCTCTTTTTCACTGCAGAGCTTCTGTGTCCTCATTCCGACGACTGACAGCTGCAGGTTTTTTTTTTTTTACACATCTCGGGGCTACCAGTTGGCTTCGCTAGATAATAATTTCCAAATCTACATGTCTGCTTAGACTACAGTGCCTTGCACATTCAATTGTTCTTCTAACTCCACCATAATCACCGTGTTTCTAAATGAATATAAACTTACCAAAATGCAATTTGATAACTGATTCATGTTGCCCTTGCGCTTCCTCCAAATTTAGTTTGAATAATGGTTTCTAATATACGACTACATAAAACAAACTGAAGAACTTTGATATTATTTCCATACACCCATGGGCTCAAATGTAGCCAGCTGTGCAACCTCAGGCTCTTCTTCTGAGCCAAGAATTGTTATTTACTTACATTTGTCCTTGGTCCTTTCTGGAGGAACATATTTGTGTAAGTGCTTTTGAGTACTTTCCTGTGTCTGTGAGACTCTCTCCACCTGTGTGATCAGTTATCGTACTGAGCAGGCGGGAGGGCTTTGAAGAAGGGACTCTTGGAAACACCTGCTTTTTAGTAACACAATCAAGTAACTTTAAAAAAAAAAAAAGTGGATGTAAATACTGCAAAATTTCCTATCTCGCTTGAGTTCCCATTACTTTGTTTCATAGATTTCACATGAACCTTTCCCTTTCACCTCCTATGATTGATCCCTAATTCTGGCAATTCCCCTTTTCCATGCAGAGTTTGAGAGATCTAACACTCTCACACACAGGTCACCAACAAAACTATTGTCGTTTTGCATCCAGAAAATTAAACCAATTTTTGATTGCACCTCCTGATGCATTTTGGTTGGCTTCATCAAACTCTAAGGTTAATTTTAGTAATATTTCAGGATTTCCATGTCCTCTCTGATAAGTTATCTTTCAAATATGTTGGGCCATCTCTCAAATTTCCCTTTCTTGCATTGGGGCCCTTCAGCTCTTTCCATGGCGTGAAGCGAGATGTGACGACCAATCCACCTCTTATGGGGTGGCCTACCAACGGCACGGAAAATAAGGGGAGACAGATGTATTTTCTAGATTTCACTTTTTGCAATACATTTTCAGGACTGGCAGCACATACGTATGTATTGTTAAGGGAGGTGGAGGTTTGGGCAGCAAGGAGAGAGGGGATTAAAATTTTTGGCACCTGGTGAAGTAGGAGCAGCATTTTCAGGCCACTGAATGAGTATGTAGATTGTGCCTGTAGGGA